>NW_020885000.1:396942-459433 GCF_003945725.1 Corapipo altera
CTCTAGGAGGGACACAGGGACCCCGAGAGGGGACACGGACACAGGGATGGGACACGGACCCCGGGAGGGGACACGGACCCCACGAGCCGTCGGGGTAGAGCGGTGAGGGCGGCGGCTACACCTGAGCGGGCAGTGGTGAGATGCTGCTGGCTGAGGGCAGCGGAGGGCACCTGAAGAGCCAGCAGAAGCGATCCTGGCCCGTGTCCCCGCCCTGCCGCGGCCAGAGCGCCGGTTTGGCGCTGTTTAGACTAAATGTTACGACCACAGAGCTGTGCGCGTCAACTACAGTAAGCACGGTAGGCGCTCAGGTAAATACGGTAGTTCCCCTGCCCCGCTCCTCGCCCTCGCGCTGCCGCGGGCGACAGCGCCCCCTGCCGGCGCTGCACATCGGCGCCGCCGGAAAAGGAGACCGGTGGGGACGCGAGGGCTGCGCGCGGGGAGTTCCGGGGCCGCTCGGGTTTCCCGCGCGGAGCGGGGGAGCGGGGAAGAGTTTGAGCGGCGGCCCGTTGGCTGAGGGCGCTTCCGGGCGGCGCAGGTGAGTCCCGGGGCGGCCCCGGCAGGGCCCGGGCAGGGCCGGGCCGGGCACCGCGCCGGGAGCGGGGGAGCGGCCCCGCACGGGGAGCTCGCGCGGGGCCACGCCGGGGGTTTCGCTCGACTAGAGCCCCCAAGTGTCCCTGGCCCTCCCGGGGCCGTGCCGGGGTCGGAGGGGGCTGGGAGGGAGCAGGGAGCCCGTGTGTGCAGAATCACAGTTACAGTAGTTAATTACACACCTTGCAGCCCCAGAGCGGCCTGGCAGGTCACAGTGAGTTAGTGACAGATGTCAGGTGAGCCAAAGGAATCCCCGCAGTCCTGTGAGTGGGGGCTTTCAGACAGCTCAGATTTAGACAAATTGGTTGAGTTCCCCGTCGCCGATTTTTAAATGTTGTGGAAAACGGGAAGTAAAGTCAGAATCACAGAATCGGCAAGGTTGGAAAAGACCTCTGAGGCCATCGAGTCCAATCTGTGACCCAGCACCACCTTGTCACCCAGACCATGGCACTGATGCCACCTCCAGTCTGTCCTTAAACACCTCCAGGGACGGGGACTCCACCCCCTCCCTGGGCAGCCCATTCCAATGTCTCATCACTCTCTCTGAAAAGTCCAACCTAAACCTCCCCTGGTGCAGCTCAAGACTGTGCCCTCTTGCCCTTGAGGGGTTGGAAATCCACACCTGGAAAGATAACGTGTTTTAGGAAAATACAGTTTGTTGACCTTATGTCAGTAGCAGGAATAAAATAAAATGAGCAGGTAAAGCCTTGTAAATAATTAGATGCTGCAAATACAACAAATGTAGAGATTAAAAGCTGAACAACATGTCCTTGGCAAAGAGATTCCTCCAGTATTCCTTCTTGAGAGAGGTTTGCAGCGTCTGGCTGAGTCAGCTGATGACACACTTAGTGTCACATACTTGGAATTTTCTGAGGAATTGTACTCTAATGTGACCTGACAGTTTAATTAAATAAAGGTGGTGTGGCAAGGCGAAGTTAAATATTACCTTAAGAGCAAATCCCACATCATTTGTTAATTGTGAGCCATAAATGAGTGGGATTCAGCTCCTTCACTTCCCAGATCCATGTTCAGGTGGAGCCTGAGCCCAGAGCAGGTTTGTCACCTCTGCTGACACAGGTGGGCAGTGAGAGATATTCATGCTGTGCCTGGGTGGTTCCAAGTGGCAGAAGGATCTTGGTGCCACATAAAGTCTCCAGCCCACAACAGCTTCCACCACAGACAGAGGGGACTGGCAGGGTGGACGTGCACCAGTGACACAGTTGGAAGTTCACTGTTGTGTGTTTTTCTTTTTCTAGAGAAAATGGAGCTACAGTGATCATATGTGTGCATGTGGTTGTTAGGTCAGGCTGCCAGAGCATCTCCAGTTACAGGAGCTCTCCAGTGAGATAGGAAAATACTGGAGAGCTCAGAGGAGGCCACAAAAATGCTCCAGTTCTGGAAAACAAACCCTTAATGAGCTCAGTTTATTCAGGCACATCCAAGAGAAGGGAGTTCAGGAGTGACTCAGCCACTCTGGAAATCCATGCCTATGGGAAAGTTATCCCAGAGCTGGGTCCTGTCAGCCTTTCCAACAATGGGATCCAGTAACTGAGAGGCAAAGCTGCACAAATTCTTTTAAATGTGACCCAATTTCCCAGCAGTGCTGGTGGTTCATTACAGGAATAGTTCAGGGGGAGGTTAAAGGCCTGTCGGTGTCTGGGGCTCTTCAGCTCGCCCATGACAGTGTTGAGGATGTTTAAAGCAGAACCTTGGGCAAGTCCCTGGGGCCAGGCTGGGCCAGGGCTCTGGGGAACTCGGGGGGATCCTCACTGAGGCACCTCCTGGGCTCTGCTCGGGCTGCTGGGCTGCAGGAATAGCAGGGGGGTATTTTTGATGTTGCTGAAGGGCTGGTGGTCTAAAGACAGTTTTAAGCAATCTCAGGCTTTTGGATGAAGCTCTTCAGGGGGGAATTCCACAGGCTGTTCTTCCAGAGGAAAGTGAGATTAAGAAGTGTTTCTTCTCCACTGTTGTTTAAATCAGAGGTTGGGCACAGCAGAGAGCTGTGCTACCCCAGTGCAGGGAATCCCCTCCCACATTTATTCTCTTTTCCCCATGTGTTTGCAGTTGATCCAGGTGGGAGGTCAGGAAGGGATTCCCAGCAATGGATGCTTTTTAAGTCACATACAAGTGTTTCATGCTTAGCAAAAGCAGAGTTTTCCTGATGAGACATTCTGCTGTTATTGTTTACCTCATCAGGTTCTTGTAAAGGGATTTTGGGAGTTTGTCTCAAACTTAGAATGGTTTGAGTGGGAAGGTCCTTTAAAGCCCATCTGTTCTAACCCTCTGCAGTGAGCAAGGACATCTCCAGCTGGATCAGGCTCCATGTACTTCAGTAGGACAAGGGGACTTTGAGGACAGGAGGATTTATAAAAGGTGTTGAATGACAGGGTCAGGTAGAGGATCCACTGACTCACTCTGAAATTATTACTTTTTGGTTAAAATAAATCAATAAATCTCCATGTGCTCCCATGGGCAGTGAAACTGCCTGTTACACAGCACTGTGCACTTTGGTGCTCTCTGAGGGCTTGCTGCCTTCCTGGTTTTACATGGAAGCAGGCACCTGCCTGTGGCTGGGGGCAGCCTTTTGGCACAGCCATCACTGATAGCCAGGACTTCTGATATCATGATTTTCCTCATGGTATCTGCAAGCAATAGAGCAGGAATAATCAAATTTTAGCATGTGGAGCAGAGCCAGCAAAATGCATCTTCTGGAATGTAAATGCTCCCTCAGAAAAACTCTGTCTGGAGTTTTTAAGGCAGAAGTGCTCTCTGGGAGAAATCCTGACACTCTCCTGCACAGTTTTGGGGTGGTGACAGTTCAGCAGTTACAGGAAACTTCTCATCTTTCTTTGTGGTGTTGAACATGCTGTTCATCTGAAACCACATCAGATCAGTGCCTGGGGCACATGCAAAGGGTCAGGGCTCAACTGAACACTACAAATTGCTCCTTTCCATGGCAAACACGAATTGGCAGAGCTGGAACAAGGGTAATTCCTGTTGTTCTCCAAAGGCAGGTTGGAGAGAGGTGAGGGCCAGCAGGGAGTGGGCCCTGTGTTGTGAGTTCTCAGCCCCGTGGTGGGATGGCTGGGGTCCTCATGCACAGGGAGATCCCAGTTCACAGAGGGTCAGGTCTGTGCACTCAGACAACCAAAGTAGTTGCTCCTGTGAATAAATAATTTATCCAAACATGCACTAAATAACTTGCTGATGTGTGATATAGCCTGGGAGGAGAGGGAATGAAGGGGCACAGCCACCTCTGGGCTAATGACAGAGACATTTTGTTGGAATTGAGGGTGTCCTTCTGAACCAAGTTTTAATAATTTGATTGAAAAGCTAATTACTGAGTTTGTATGCATAATATGCCTCTAGGTAAAAATTTTTTTGTAGCTCTCTGAGGATTCATGGTGCTCTGGCAGCCTCCTCAGCAGCTCCCTTGGTAACCAGGGACACTGGCTGGCCACAGAGGAACTGAGCAGTGTGTGAGGAACAGAAATACATGAACAGAAACAGGGCATGTGCTGGGGGCTGAACATCCTGCTGGTCCACATTTTCACCTCTTAATTGAATGAATGTGTAATCAATTGATAGAGTGTTGGAGGAACTATGGTAGATGTCAGTGATAAAATCTGAAAAAATCTTGCAGAAAAATGAAAGAGGGGAGTCTGTATATGTGGGATGTCAGAACTCTGGAAGGCTGTTTTCCCAGAGGATAAAAGTCTTCATTCTTTTGGAATCCATGTGGAGGTTTAGTTGCACTGTGACCAAATGGCTTAACTTGGGCCTGGAAGGCGAGAGTCTTGTCCAGGTGTTTTAGCTCAGGAGTAGGGAGTCCTTTCCCAGCTGTTCTCAGTGCCTGCTGGGTGATTCAGGGCAAATAGTGCTTGGTGGACTGCAGGTCAAAATCAAGCAATAAACCCTGCTTCTGTCATTTACAGCTTATTTAGTCTCAGCGTTGCCACTCGGGCTGTTGCTCTGGGCACAGCCCATGGTGCTGGCTCTAAGGAGGGATAGGCCTGTTTGAGGGTTGGGGCAATTGCTACTGCCAAAGACATTTCTATAGCAGAGAAAACTCGTGTTGCTAATTTTTACAGAATAATCCTCCTTGCAGTGTCTTCTCCAAGGAGTAGGTGGCCTGATGAAGCTAAAGAAAGATGAAGTGTTTTGGAATCTGATCAGACCAGGAACAGTTAAAAATTCTTCAACTTCTGTCTGATCACCTGTAAAACCTGAGAGTCCTGTTCCTTCACTGACCAATAACCCACTGGACAAGGTTGTGTATTCCCTGTACTTGCCATATTGTGGATCTTGAAGAAGGAAGTTGCCAATGAAGAAAAAGTATATATAAATAATGGAAGAATTAAGCAAAGGAAAAAAGTTCTGATTTATATTGTGTAAACATTTGGACAGTAACAGCACTGGAACCAGTTTTAAACTGCCCTATCAGGAGTGGTTGGTGTTGGTGTCCTGGTCAGGAGCTGCTGTTCCTGCAGCCTTACCTGCCCTTACTCCTGGTGGTACTGACATAAAAAGTGCATCAAAGCCTGTTTTTTCTGTCGTAGTGGAGCAGTCAGATTGTCTGCCCAGTGCTTCAGTCCCTCCAAGTCTGTCTGTGAGAGCAGGAGAGACTCGGGCTCTACATGGATTTCATGCATTTCAATAATTTCCTCTTTATTACATCTCCAGCTCTGCCAAGGTTACAGTCACACTTCTTGTTAGGTCTAAACGTGTGACTGCTGTCATTTTAGACTCCTTTGATTAATATAAACCTTTTTTTTTTCTCATTCCATGGCTATTGGTACCCACACAATGTGATTTATTCTTGGCTGTTGCTCATCTTGCCTTCAAAAGCAGAATATCTTGCAAGGGCTCACCCTTAAAGCTCTGCACATAACTGCACTTCAGTTACTCATTTCAGAGGTTAGTTTGCTCTTGCATTTTTCTGCACTTTTTAATCTGTGCTGAAACTTCCTGTTCTATGGTTCAAAAGACACTTTCTGGTAATTTTTGATTTTCACAGGAATTCATTGAGCCTTGTTTGGGTTACATGTTCATGGAGGAAAAGTCTCATTTTCAAAATGGCCAGGACACTGTCTGTCCACTGCTAATCTTTGTAATGTTAAACTCTGCCTGAACCTCCTCAAGGAATAAGCTGTTGTGTCAGGAAATGAGTTTGCTGGAACGTGGCAGTGCTGTGAGGAGTGTTTGAACATGTGAGCACAGGAGGGGATCTGCATTGCTGGGAAATCCTGGCTATACCAAACTGCTCCACGTGGCTTTTCTTGGGTACATTTTTGGAAAATACTCCTTGGGAACTAAAATCTCCCACTGTTACAAACTTAAGGGAGATGGGTTTGGGTGTTTGGGGAGGGCAGTGCAGCTGTGCTGGACAGGCCAAAGCTTCTGTGTCAGCTGGGGCAGGGCAGGTTTTGTCAGCCAAGAGTGTCACTGTCTGGGGCTCTTTGTGAGCAGTGGTGGCCACTGGGTCAGTGGATGAAGGGAGGGGAGGTGTCCTGGTGGGGCTGTCTTTGTAGAGGTGGAGAACCTGTGTGGCTCAGGACAACTGTTTCTGTGAATGGTTCATCACATCAGCACAGTGTTCTCCCTAGTCTTTAGTGACTCTTACCCACATAAAATCACAGAATAACTTGAGTTGGAAGAGACCCACAAAGACCATCCTATCCAACTCCTGGCCCTGCACAGACACCCCAACAATCCCACCCTGTCCCTCAGAGTGTTGTCCAAACCCTCCTGGAGCTCTGGCAGCCTTGGGGCTGTGCCCACTGCCCTGGGGAGCCTGGTCAGTGCCAACCACCCTCTGGGGGAAGAACCTTTTGCTGAGGTCCAACCTGACCCTGCCCTGACACAGCTCCAGCCATTCCCTGGGTCCTGTCACTGGTCACAGAGAGCAGAGAGTTGTAGACTGCTCTGGGGTCTCCCTTCAAAGCACCTCATGATCTTAACTTTACTGTAAAGGTGTTTAGCAAGATGTAAAAAGTTGTAAAGTGCGTAAGACAGGTTCAAGGAAGCATTTACTGCCTACCAGTCTGCCTTCTCAAGTTTGCACTGACCCAGGTGCTGGTTGGGGCCGTGGGGCTGAGGTGTTGTGTGGTCAGGTGCACAAACAATGTGCTCACAGGCCTCTTTGCTTCTCTGCAGCTCCGTGGTGGCAGTGGGACCCCCCAGGCATCCCTCAGCAGTTAACGCCTTCACCGTCCTTTGGGGTGAGTTTACTGGTCTGGGGGCACACCCCACATCTGGTGGGATTGGGGCAGCACAGCTTCAGGAACTCCTGCCCCTTTGCAGTCTGTCTTGCAGGAGCTTGGGAAAGGATTGTTTTCACCTTGTGCTCCCAGCTTGGGTGTTGGGGACAGCTGAGAGTGTCCTTGGTGCAGGACAGAGCAGGAGGGAGGGGCAGGAGCTGCACGGACTGCTCTGGCTGTTCTGAGCCCACACTGAGCAGCTGTGCTCTCATGGCATATCAATGGGTAGATCTTTAGGGGGAAGGAATGGTCCTATTCTGACAGTGTGATGTTGAGATTATTAAAATGAATGTCTATTCTGAGGATCAAGGTGGAGTTTGTTTCTCAAAGTAATATGAACTTCCTTGCTTTGCACGATGATTCACATAGATGGGTGAAAGGGAACTGGACAATAAACCAAGGAGTGGACAATAAACCAAGTGCCTGTCATACAAACATAACTAGTCCTGTTTCATCACTGTAGCTTGTGTGACCACTCTTAGGTGCAGACATCCTTCAAATAATCAATATTTTATGGTACAGTGGTGTATTAGGGAATAGATTTATGAGGATTCCATTTTGATTTGTGAACTTCATTTGTGATATTCACTTATTTTTGTAAAGATTGATTTAACTGCATCCTATGTTGAGAAGTTACCCAGCAGTTATCCTTACAGATAAAGCAGATTGTGTAGAGCTCAGTTTAATTTAAAAGTTGTAGTGGGTTAACTGTTGTCTGATTCAGTGTCATTTCTTCTCATGGAATGGAAGAACTGTGAATTTTCCTATCTTTAGTACTGATATTCCTTGGTGATGATTTACATAATACAGGGCACTATGAAATGTCTGTGCAGGAGCAGTCTCCAGTTAGTGTGTATCATCTGCTTTTCCCTTTTCAAATGGAAACAAAGCTTGGTCTTTAACGAGAAATTTCTGGAAAGGCTCATTTTGGGTTTTTCTGCTGTCCTGTGTGTGTGAAATGCAGCCACAGCCTCGTTAGAGGGCACTCTGGCCTCACTCACAGGGAGGCTGAGCAGCCACATTCCCAAACCAGCTCTCTGGGGAAAAATCCTGATGCAAATGTCCTTTACCCCCCAGAGCAGTGAGAGAAGCCCGAGCTGGATTGCCCTGGGTACTAATGATCCAAGGCAAGACTGCCTGTGCTGTGGGCTGATTTCATGCTTGTGCTCTGTGTGGAACCTGGCAACAATCTATTAGAGAATTCACTGTAGTTTTCCAAAGGTGAATTAATTAGAATAACTTGCTTTTCTTGTCGCCTTTACCCATAAACTGCCCTGATCTTAAATGTATATCCATTTTGGAATTTCTTTGGGTTGCTATCAAGTTCAAAAAAGTCAATCTGTTATAAAAAATAAGTTGCTTCAGAAACTCTTGGGTTTTAATACCAGCCCTTATATCAGTTCCATCTGTGCCTTTGACAAACAGCTTGTCATGTCTCCTTTCACTTTCCTTCTGAAAAAAGAGGATAATGACTTTTAAGTTGGAATAATTAATCGAGTTTATAAATGTGCTTTGAAATCTGAAGTGTTTTAGAATTTTTTAAAAATATAATTAAAATATTGAACAAAGCAGGAGTCAGAGAAGTCAAATTTAAGACCATGATTATTGCTCAACTGCTTTGGTGGTGCTTCTGTTCTGCAAGATTATAGAGCCAGATCATTTGCATTACTTTTGATTTCTTGATGTTTTTAGTTTTTTGTCCAAGCAGAAGCATTTTTCATATGCAGGAGTCAGATTGTCTGTAAACATAAACACAATCTTACCTTTGTCCAAACATACCTTGCTTTGCTTTCGCAAAGCCAAACCAAACTGGTGGGACCCAGAACGATTTCTGAGCAATTAGCACTGACTCATAGCCACACTGGGGAGGCTTGGCAAAACCCAGGGCACGTTTCCTAGGCTGGAGCCATCCCTACAGGGCATAAACCTCAGCTTTAAGGTATGGCTTTATTCAGCCTCTGAATTCCCCCTCTGTGAGAGCAGTTCAGGTATGAGCTGGGTTCTGCGTCACCACTCCCTGGGGTGCTCGTGTGGCTCTCTAAGGTGGGAGAGGAGGCACAACGAGGGGCCATGATGTGGCAGGGCCAGCCAGGGCCAGCTGACTGACCAGCTCCTTCCTGGGAAGGATTCCTTCCAGCTGGGACTGGCACATCTGCCTTGCCAGGGAGCTTTACTCCGAGGTGCAGCTTTGTTATCCATGGGGTAAGGACAATGAACACTGATAATAGGAGGTTCTGTGCTCCAGCCAGGAGACAGCACTTTGCTTGGATTTCTGAATCACTCTGTAGGGCTTCCATGAACTCTGTTGGCCACGAGGCTCCGTTCTCCACAATCAAAGCAGAATAATAAGAAAAAGTACTGGTCAGGCCATCTTTTTCCTCTCCTAGTTTTTAATCTCCTCTTGCACCTTCCCTTTCTGTTCCACTAGAACAGCTCCTTAGCTTTTTGGCAAAGGGGGGTTGCTTGCAGTAGAAGGAAAGCTGAGATGTTCCCACTCCAAGGTTCTCCAGCGTCTGTCCCAGCTGGAGATGCAGGAGGAGGCAGCAGCAGCTGAGCTGAGTGGGGCCATGTGGGTGGCTGCAGGTGTGTGGGAAGCAGCGCTGTGGAGACACTCCTGCAGCCTGGGAGGCACCTGATGGCACAGGGGGAACAGCCCTGACAGTCACATCTGGGTGAGGTATCCTGGCAAACCAGCCCTTGGGATAAATGCAGGCACTTGTGTGATTCCCAGCTCCAACCACTCTCCTGGGAGGGTGGCAACAGCTTCTCTGGGCAAAGGGAGTGGGCCAGGGAGAGGGAGCAGCCCAGACCTGACCTGGGGCTGTTGTGTGGCCCCTGGATTGTCTCAGGGAGTTGGGAATACGGCAGCGAACAAGGCAGACTGGGATGGCTTCCCAGTGACTGCATCATCTGCAGTTTCTGAGGAACCTTTTATTTTTCTGCCTGGCAAATGGATTTTAAGGTGGAATGGAATATACAGGGACTCCTCTGGCAGAGAAAAAACAGTTACTGAGCTTAAAGCATTTCATCTGTGGGGCTGGGGATTGTGTTTTTCATGGTTTTCAAGAGTGTTTCTTGTACTCTTGTGATTTAAGTTAATGACGCTGGGATTCACACTGTGAATGACAGAGGCTTCAGCCAAAGTCATCACCCCCTTGATGTTGTTCTCCATCCCATATTCAGATCCCTCTCATGTTTTACCACAGTCTGGGTGTTCTAAAAAAGGCTGGAAATCCAGGAGGTAGTGACATTACAGAACATACTTAAGAGGAGCTCCAGTCTGCTTGCATAAAACACTTTCCTTCAGTTTTGAGTAACATCTCCTAGAAATATTTTCTCACAGAACATTTCTGTGGAACTGAAAGTTTCATTTGATGATGTTTCGGTCTTTGTCATTGTTTGAAGAGCAGCTGGTGTTCTGTGGTGACGAGTCTGCCTGGGTTAGCCAACGCCATCTCCCCAGCACAGTGTACTGAAGGGTGTAATAAGTGACATGCTGGTGTCATCTCTGCTTTAGCTCTGAAATCAGTCCCAGGTACAATCTAATCTTTATTAAAGAAGCTGGTTGCAGTTCTTGGTCCCATCTCTGGTTACAATCAGTGTTGCACTTAAAAGGTTTCTGCCCAGAGCTGATTTTCCCCCTCAGCAGCACAGTGTCTGTGGGGATCTGGGGGCCCAGTGTTGGTTCTGGGCAGTTGTTTTGAGGCTGGTGATGTGTCTGAGCTTTCTTGAGCCCATTCCTGCTGTTCACTTACCCTCAGACTGAGGTTCTCACAGGGCAGGTTCTTGTGCTGGCACAAATTGCTGTGTGATGGCAGTAGGCAGCAAGAGCTGCAGAGTGTTTCCTGCTTAAAAAAAACAGTGAAAGAGCCACTGCTAACAGAGGTTAAGGGAAGAAGTACAACTGTGTTTATAAAAACACAGGAGAGGAGCATAATGGGGAAAGCTTAAATTGAGGGCAGTCTTCTGCCTGATGTGATGATGTAATGGAGCAAGCACCATTTTTTCCTTCCTTTTTTTCTCTTGTTTCAGTAGGAGCAGTTTAGCTAAGAGCCCAATGGTGCTGTCTGGCTGACTTGTCACAGGTTTAAGCATCAGAAAGTAAATATTTTTATGTAGAGCAAAGGCAAAACTTTAGGGATATGCTTAAAACACAAAAGAAAACAAAAACAAAACCAAAAGAACAAAACCAAAGAAAGTCTTTGGTGTACAGTGTCCAGAGTGATTTTAAAATGCTCTTTTTCCATGCCTTAATAAATGGTGATTTCAGCCAAAGAGAAATCTTTCCTCGTGATTTATTACACTAATTTAGATATAAGCCCTCTGAACAGGATTGTCAGTTTACTAGAACAGCTTTCTTTCTCCTTTCAGATTTAATCCACATGTTGTATCAACAGAGCCTTTGTCTCTGCTCAGTTATGAGTTATCCTTTTTTAATAATAATATTTAAAAAAAGTGAAAACACATGGTTTTTACAGCCCTATTACAAAAAAACATGGGATGACATAGGGAGAGGAGACCATCAAGTGGTGACTCTGATTTGTAAGCAACTTCAAAGTGATGCTGCTTATAAAAGGGTGAAAAATGGCCCTTTCCCTTCTCCCTGGGCAGGGACTGTGGAAGCCCAGCAGTGAAAAGAGGAGGCAGCATTTTCTTTAGCCAGGATTTCCGAGGTTTCTTCCCCCAGCTTGTGCAGTGATGCTAAACGTGCTCTTTTTAGTTAACTCTAATTTCCTTCCTTTTTTGTTTTTTTTTAAGGAGAACTTATCCAGAGGTGTATGTAATTCACATTTCCTTCCTTCCTGCCTTCCTCCCCTGCAGAGAAGGAGTTCTTTCTTGGACCCCTCCTGTTTTCTAAATGGAGAGGAATTACTCTCAGGAAACTCATGAGTTTGGTATTATTTCTATACTTGGTTTTGTGAGAAAACATTTATTTTGAGTATAAATGCTTACTTGATACCTACATGAGGGTTCAGAAGCACATGTGAGAGCTGCTCAATAAAGCAACTCACTACATCATTGGATTATAACCTTTTCTTGGCCCTTATGACCCCACTGACTCCTGCAGCATCAAGAATTAGTGCTCAAGAGTTACCTCAGCACCTCCTGAACGGGCAGCTCAGGGGGCTGAATGCAGCCAAGGGCAGAACAGTTGTCCTGTTGATGTCTTTGGTGCCAGCCTGGTTTCTTGCAGCTTGTGCTGGACTCTTGGCCACTCATCACAGCCTCCTGTAATTCTCTTTCAGTCAGCACATCAGTTCCCACCTCAAGTGTCAATATAATTATTTTCAGTGGTGTGATATTAAAAGAAGCTGCTAATAACCTGTCTTCAAGCAGCAGGAATTTGTCTGGCATTTAAAAAATGGACATGATCCTATTCTACTTCTCAATGTTACAGAAGAGAGTAAGAAAAGATTCACCTTAAAGGCTTAAATAGTGGTGGGAAAAAGAAGGTTGTGTCCTTGCTACCTGAGGCAGGTGCAGGGATAGCCTGGCGGGGATATTGGAGCTCTGGGGAAGGAGGGGTCTTCCTCTATCCCTTGATCCACCAAGCTCTTGAATCACAGAATCCCAGACTGGCTTGAGTTGGAAGGGACCTTAAAGTTCATCCTGTCCCACCCCCTGCCATGGGCAGGGACACCTTCCACCAGACCAAATTGCTCCAATCTGGTGTTGAACACTTCCAGGGATGGGGCAGCCACAGCTTCTCTGGGCAACTTGTGTCAGTGTCTCACCCCCCTCACAAGAAATGATTTCTTCCCAGTATCTCATTTAACCCTGTCCTCTGTCAGTGGGAAGCCATTCCCTCATCCATCTCTGCCTGTATAAAAAGTCCCTCTCCCTCCTTTTTACAAGCCCCTTTAGGCACTGGAAGGGGCTCTCAGGTCTCCCTGGAGCCTTCTCTTCTCCAGGTGAACACCCCCAGCTCTCCCAGCCTGGCTCCAGAGCAGAGGGGCTCCAGCCCTTGGAGTGTCTCCATGGCCTCTGGACTCGCTCCAACAGCTCCACATCTTTCCTATGCTGGGGCTCTCACAGCTGGACACAGCACTACAGGTGGGATCTCACAAGGGCAGAGCAGAAGGGGGAAAAAAAAAAAGACAAAAAGGAGACAAGAATCCTCAATGGTGTGTGCAGGCCCTGGGAACTGGCAGCACCTTTTTACAGAAGTCAAACTGGCCTGGCTTTGTCAGTGGCCAGGTGAGGCAAGGCAGGGCTGGCAGAGGGCAGGCCAGGCAGTGCTGCCAGTGTGTGCAGGCTGTTCATGTGGAGGCATCAACCCCCCTGGATGGTAACTCTGCAAATGTTCCTTGCACGAGGAGGAAGAATGCAGCCCTTTGAGCACAGCTGTGGAACGCAGACGTGCTGTGGGTTGGGTTTGTTTTCATGCAGACTGGCCTCATGTCAGTGCTGCCTTTTTCTCATGGGCTGAGCATACCTTTCCAATGGGAGATAAAACGTGGATCTTGGGAGGATTGGACTTTCGAAGCTCTCCCAGGCAGTTTCCTGTGCTCAGGTCTGAATTCTACCAGTTGAAGTTCTCCAAACCTTGGTCCTAATGCATACTTAGATTAGGTTTGTTTCCTTTTCAGTCTCACTGTTCTTGGTGGCAGCTGGCCATATTGCTTCTCAAAACAGCTTGGAACTGAATCATTTCCAGAGCAGTGGTAAATGAAGGGGGAATTTGGCTTGCAGGAACAATTTCTTTATAGGTGGATTTTGTAGGGCACTGCACTATGTTGCTCTTTCATCTAAAATATCCTTGGGCAACCTCATCCCACTTTGAATCTGGCCATTCTTTGAGCAGCTGATTGGATTGGAAACCTCCAGTGGTACCTCCCAAACTAACTGACTCTGTGATTCTGTTTTCTGGTAGACTTATGCCAAAGATGCTTCTTTTAGCTTAATTTCTATCTCCCCTTGTGCTCAACAGCTTTCATCATGTTCCCCTCATAAGCAGTTCTTTAAACTGAAATGATGTGTAAACAGTTTCTAAACTGTGACATAAGTTTTCTTCCTTCATAGTTTAGACTTTTTTTATTCTGCCATATTCAGATGATATGAAAAGTCAATTTTCCTTTATTGATATATATTGAGAGCTAACAACTTTTTTTTTTGTCCTCAGACAGAAACATTTTACCATGAGGCAACACAAAGGATAATTCTCTGAAAGGTCTTGTTCCTGGGTCAGCTTTGGTCCTGTGCACTCTTTGTTGGGAAGCTGCAGAAGAAGGAAACACAAAGAGAAATGAGCCTAGTTATTTGGGGTTTATAAGACTAAATCATTACTGCCTTTTGGGGGAGTGTTGCATTTTTGAGTTAAAAACTGGAGTTAAGAGGAAGATACTGTTTTTGTGCATATTGGTACCTATTAACCAAACACTTTAGCTCATACTTAAGCAAAATACTGTACAGCATAAGCTTAAAATGTAAGCAGTTGTTTAAGTCGCTTTGACTAGTAATGGACTTAATAATGTGTCTTACTGCTTCAGGAACTGTGCTGGACAAGGGAATGCTGACAGTGTGCTGGCTTGCTTGGATTTATGGTTTTATTCTGAGGGCAGGAAAGGATGGCGGGGCAATTAAATGGAGTTACATATACCAAATGCTTAATTTATCACATATGTCCTCAAAACTGAAGCTGCCTAATCTCGTAGTTGGTGCCTGCTGTGTGCTCAGACCTTAACCCCTGTGTTTGGATTGCCAACGTGGTGCCAATTAGTGGGACTGGGCTGCGGACACGGAGGAATATAACTCACTTCACATGGGCTGCCAAACAGCTCGCAGATGTTCAGCTAATGGTTCTTGGCTACTACCAGCCTGACTTGGATTTCAACTCAGAGGTGAAAGAACTTATTTCTCTCCCGTTACCATCTCCCTTGGGCCATATTGTCCCAAGCTTTGGGAATTCCTTCAGCTTGCTCTGGAAGATGATGTAAAACGTTTCCCCTCCCCCTCAAACCTATTCTCATGGTGTCTTGGACGTTGTTCTATTTTGATGTTCATTTGCTGCCTTGGGTATTTGTTATCCTCCTGGTAGGTCTGATGATCCCTGCTGAGTGACAGTGTGAGCCCAAACATTGCAGCTCCCTCCTGAGCAGGACAGCTCTGTTGGGAGTGTGTGGGGTGGGTCCTGCCCTGTCCCTGCAGCCCCGGATCAGAGCTGTGATGGAAAGTCTATGGAATTACTGTTACTCCTCTGAGGAACAGAGGCCATAGGAAGTGGTGGGTCTGGGTTGCTGGGATCCTGCCTTTCTGTGTTCTCATGGCTGCATATTGTACTCTCAAACCCTGAAAAATGTGTAACTGCAGGCCCAGAGTTTTCCTCCTGGTGCTGAGTCAATGCTGAACAGCTGCCTGACAGGTTCTGTGGCTTCTCTGGTGGTGATTTAGAGGAGCAGGTAGTAGTTCTGACTCACAACAATTTAAAATACAGTTTGATAATGGGGTCTTTGCCTCAGCAGCTTCAGGAACAGAGGTTGAGAAATGGAGCTCAGCTGAAGGAGCACCGAAATACTGATTGATGCCTGAATGCCATTTCATACCTCTCTCTACAGTCATCTGACATGTTAAATCAGTGTGTGCAATATTAGGGCTGATGCTTTTTATTCTCTCTCCAGTAACTTTGTCTTTCCTTCTGTGAGGATTTAGCCTTTGACCTAAAAATGTGGGCGGTACCATTCTGGCCAGCATTCAATTCCTCAGCAATTTCTTTCCCTTGCTCATTTCACACTTCAGTAAAAGACAGTGTTATTCAGATAACAGGTGTTTGAAAAGCAAAATTGTACTTAATGAGAAGCTTTCAGCTATAGCTTATTTTCTTAGTGACATGCTAGTTTGAGGTGTCAAACATGATCAGCATCAATACCAACAGGAAGGGCTGAGTGAGGGTTAAAAAACTGTCATAGTTATTTTTCAGTGAGCAATGAAAATAAACCACTTGCAAGGTCCTGTCATTTCTTGGTTTTCTCTGAGGTTCTAAAGAAAATGTTTGGTTCAGTGATGTATTTGATTCTGAACTTCCAAAGAAAGCAATCATTTTCAATTTCTTGGTATGAGCAGAACTGTATCTGTCCTATGGATTCATCTTTCTGGATGTTTATGCATTTATTAATGCAAACATAACAGAAGCAATGCAAACAATTATTCTGTACTTACATGACAAATAATAGCTAAATACGAATTACCTTTCTTGAAGCATAATTAACTTTCACATTTTCTGTAGAACAAACAGAGAAAACTCAACATGATAAACTAAGGAATAAGCTGAAATACCTGCTTTTCAATGGCAGATTTTGGGTGATAGGAAACAAAATGCAACAGCAATTTGTAACTACATTGGCTCCTCTCTTTCTCAGTATCCAAATAAGTTGTTCAGTCCAACAGATGCAGCCTCTCTCTAGTGATTTCTCTAGCTTTTTGCCCCCTGAGTTTTCCATCCAGCTCTGTAGGATAAATTGGATCTTCTTGGTTTCTTTTCCTTTTAAGAGACTTAAGAAGCACTGGCAGTCAGGCCCGTTCTTGTGCACATTGAAATTATAATAAATATGGAAAAAGTTCAGAGTACATTGTTTAACTCCAAGACACTAGAAGATTTCCCTCCTCCCACGGGGGTTGCTGGCTTGATTAGTAGAGGTTTAGTCTCCCATCTCTAGTGACTAGTGGAAAATACTCTTGCTGGTTCTTTTTCTTCTATTTTTGGCAAATAATAGCAGAAAAACTGTAGAAATCCAGGAGACAGTGAAATGCTCAATGCAAGAATTTATTAGATAACAGAGATGTTTTGGTCTGTCTCTGAGACTTAAAGCCACCATGTTCACTTTGTCATTGAGAATTTTCATTGTACAACACACAGGTTTTCCCCTTGGATTGGCACTGACAGAAGATGAAAAAAGGAAGCAAATGGACCGATTGTGTCTATTTCTAGACAGACTCTGAAATCTTAAGGTAGATGACCTGAGGAGTTTGTGAGACTTGAATAGGGCTGTAAGAAAGTTGATGGAAAGTAAACTTCAATTGGAAAACCCGGGTACTGAGTTAAAGGTTACATAAAAATGAGAGAGTGGTTCGTACCCACAGGGGAGTAGTGTGGTGTGGTAAAGCTGAACATCATATCAGGAAAATAACTGTATTAGTAACAGAATCCTTCAGATTAGAAATTCTTGGGACTTGTAGATAGGAAAAGTATAGAATAATGCTGGATATGGAGCTTTAATGTAGGAAACACAGTGGGAGAAAACTGGCACCCCAGTCCAAGAATGACATCCTTGGGAAACATCTGGTGAAGGAATCCAGAGAGGGGAAGATACTTTTGGCTTGCTCCTGGGAATTGCTCTGTCAGTGTGACCACAAGTGCACCTACAGATCCCACAGAAGGAACCCAAGCCAAAAGCTTCAGTGAAGCCAGGTCCCTTGGTTTCCAAAGGGCAAGTACATCAGAATGAGCCAGCAGGTTAAAAAGAAACTGAAAGGAGCAGTGACAGGGGTTTGTAGGTAGTTGAAGCTGATTTAAAGGCACTGTGCTGCAGAGGAGGTACCCCGACTCTATCAAAGGCAGTGTGAGAGAGCAGAGTTCTGATGTGAAGCAATAGGGAAGGAAGGCTGGAGAGGCAGGGGCATCCTTCCAAAAGCTGAAGTCATGACCAAGCCAGGAAGATAGAAAAGAACAAACACTGTCAGAGGCAAAAAACTTAGAGGAACAGCTTTCAGAAAGTATAAAAAGTAACACTTCTTTTCCAAATATGTTGGGATTAAGAAGCTTGTGTAAAAGTTTGCAAAAGCCCTTGAAATACCAGGGTGTGAAAAATCACTTGCAGAAGGTGAAGCAGAAAGAAACATTGAATTTCTGAGACATCTACACTCCTCCTGGTTTCCTTACCAGAACCCATGTCAAACCCAGCTGTTAACTGAAGAATTTAAGAATGCAGGGAGCAATACGTGCCTGCAGGGACCAGGATGTTGGAGCCCAGGAGGGATTAGGGACCTTCCGGTATCTGAAGGGGCTTACAGGGAAGCCAGGGAGGGGCTCTTCATCAGGAACTGTAGTGGTAGGACAAGGAGTAACGGGTACAAACTGAAAGAGGGGAAATTTAGGTTAGTATTAGGAAGAATTCTTTACTGTGAGGATGATCAGACACTGGCACAAGGAGGTTGTGGATGCCCCAATGCTGGCAGTGTTCAAGGCCAGGTTGGATAAGACCTTGAGCAGCCTGGTCTGTTGGAAGTTGTCTTTGCCCATGGCAGGGCAGGCTGAGACTAGATGATCTTTAAAGTCCCTTCCAACCCTTAACATTCTATGATTCTATGATTCAAGAGAGAAACTGTTGAATAATTAACACTTGTATCACTTGTATCACCTTTCAATTAAAACCTCCTCACTCCTATTAGAGAACAGATGGGGCTGATACGATGCCAACTTGCAAGAGAATTCCAGGAGCCTGGGGAGCAGCAGACAGAAATCTGACTTTGTGTTGTGCAGCATCATCAAAAGAATAATATAGATTAGAATTAGTTGGCACATGATTTTATGTGAATGTGGAGGAGTCTGCATGTCTTTTGTGAAAGGACTTGCCCTTGAGGAGTCTTCAAGGACGAGCATCTGGGTTTAGGTGTTCTGGTGTGTGTGGTATCCTCAGATTTTCAAACAGCCTCTGATGTGGTCCTTTGTTGCAGCATCTTAGAGGGGCTGATCTTCCTGGGGATAAGAGAATGTTCTCTAGTAAACCAGAGACAGGTTAAAGGGTGAGAAGATGTGTAACAGTGATGGCTGTTATAACAGAAAGTGGTTACCATGAGAGTGACACGGGAGCCTTAGACCGATGACCTGAGGGAGGCAATGGATGGAGAAATAACAAAGTCCAAGGGAATTCAAAGCACTTTGGCATAGTCAACTCTAAGGCTGCAAAAGTACCTACTTTTTGGTCCTGTGTGAGTGGAAAATAAACCAGCAGGTTAAACTTTATATCAGTAAATGTGCAGTAACATGGGCTAAAGCAGGTACTGCCTCCCCCAGTAACCGATTCTGGAACCGTTTGCAAATGCAGAACATCTGGGCCTGAAGAAAGGAGTGGGATAGGAGATAAGCAGTCATTCCCCATTTCCCTTTACTTCCCTAACAAAAAGTAGGGATGTCAAAAGGACATAGGAAGTTCAGTAAAAAGGAAACACTACCTTGCCTGCGGATTACAATGTGGCAGCTGGTGCAACAGGACTCTCGGGCTGAGAGTTTTCAGGAAAGTGGTTGGATGCATTCTTGGAAGAAAGATAACAAAGTCTATTTCTTACCCATACAGGAGACCTGGCATTTGGAAATCTTAAACTGCAGGTTGTTGTGGAGTCAGGGAACTGTTGGGGATAGAGCTGCCCAGTTCTGGGCACTGGCCCCTGACTGCTGGGCACTGGCCAGGACAAGGTGTGATCGGACTTGGCAATGCTTGTCTTTGGGGCCTTATTCCCTTGAATTATATTTTGCTATTTCTGTGCTTGCCTGTTCCAGCTACTCCCTCCTCTATCAGATGCTTCTCCTACAAAAAAACCCCAAAGTTTGTTTTTTCTCAAAACACGTTTTCTTTTTTCTTTTTTTTTTTTTTTTTTGTGTAATACATTGAGTTGTCATGTGTGTAACTTCAGTTTATTGTGTTTCTCTGTAGACTTCTTGGATGGAAAATAGAGCTGCTGCTTAAGCATTTCCATATGTGTTCAGCCGTATTGTTCAGCTATATTCTTCACCTAATGTAACTTGTAAAAATAAACATGTTTAAAGTGTTATTTTTATGTGTTGGTGAAGAGTTAATTGAACTAGAAAATGTTTCAGACCAGTGTTTGTCCCCACTGTGGATTGTAAAGCTGTGTTGTGTCCTGCTAGTTTTTAAGCAACCTACAACTTCATGTCTATGAATTTGAAGGCGAATTAGTTGATCCCTTCAGGAGGCTTCACTGAATACAGTCCTCCAGACATTTGAACACATGCACAAGACTTGAACGCTCGCAAGTTTTCCATTTATGAGTGAGTTGCTTGTTAAAAGTGGAGAGAACAATCCAGACCCTGCCAAGTACATGCTAGGCTTACACAGCCCTGCTGGCCTCAGACAGAATGTGTTGTCAATTTTGGTTTATTTAGGGCAGATTTGCAGAGCTGGTGTGTTGATATGACATGAGGGAGCGTGTGATATGTCCCATCTGTGTCAGCTCCATTTCTTATAGGCTGCCTTGCACAGATGGCCTGCTCATGGGTGGTTTTCATTTCACACTTGAAGCTGAAGCAGTCAGGTTTGAGGACATGTGCTATCTGTTGATTCAGTCACTTGTAAACTTGAGATAGATAAAAGTGTTGGCGAAGGGGTAAGTGGCATGAAAGAGTAGCCACCTCTGTCTCCTGAGTCAGCCCATGGCCCCCACCTTTTCACATGGAGCAGGTAAAACTCTGCCTTCTGTTTTGATTGTGTCTGTGGGATTGAACCATTTATCACTGCAGGAAGAAGTTAATGGGAGTTCTGACATGGAGCATATTCACTCCTTGTCTTCTGTGCGAAAACATCCTTATGTGGGAATGAAAATTGGGGTGGGTCTAATTTTGTCTGCTTTCTAGTTCCTAGCTTTTCCATCACTGGTAGAACTGAATGAAACAGGAACAGTGGGATGAGGTTAGAGGAGCCCAGTATTGAGGCAAAGTCTGTGGCCTTTATGTACCACAAGAAATTCTAGAATCCTGCAGAGTGTGGGAAGAAACTTCAGATGCTCCAGAAGGCTGATCATTCCTGGCTGAAGTTGGCCATCATCTCCTTAGCGTGGCTGTGTGAAGTGCTAAAAACAGGATGGAGACAAGGCTTTGCTTGTCTCTTACTGCTCTCTACAACTCCTTGCAAAGAGCGTGGAGCCAGGTGGGAGTCAGTCTCTTCTCCCAGGTAACAAGTGACAGGACAAGGGGAAACTCAGATTGTGCCAGGGGAGGTTTACATTGGGTATTAGGAAAAAGTTTTTAATGGGAAGGATTGTCAAGCACTGGAACAGGCTCAAAGGTTCTTTTCCCACCTTAACAATTCTATGGGTTGTAACATTGAGGCAAGGGGATGCTCCAGAAGGATCTTGTGGGTATTGGTGATGCTGGATGACAGTGTGTCAGGGGCACATGTGACTTTGTTTAGGTTGAACTCAGAGGTGAAACCAGAAGATGGTCATCAAAATGAGAAAGAACTTGGACGAGAATTCGAGTTGGTTTTGGAGATTATTTTTGGCACTTCCTTCATGGGTAGCTGCACAGAGTGCCCAACAGAATCAGAGATGCTCAGGAGCAAGGGAATCTGGGTTACTTGGAAGCATCTCCTCAAAGGAAATATTACTAAAAGCACGGTTTATTAGTAATGGGATGAGAAGACTGGCCATGTTAGTGTGCCAGGCTCTGCAGAGGAGGTGCTGGTGCAGTTCTGCTTTGTGCAACAGAGGGAGGGAGTTGGGTCACATGTGATCTGCCACCCCTTGGCTGAGGTCTCAGCTGGAGACTGAGAACCTGGTGCTCAATCACCAAAGAGAGCAGGGTGGCAGAAGGAGCAAGGATTTAGATTCTCTGCCCTGACCTGTGTTCAGGTTTTATGATGAGTGCGGCAGTGTTCTGTGGTAGCTGCTGAGGACAGGAATGACCTTCAAATGTCATCCCATGGTCAATATTTGATGCTGCATTTGGGCATTTTGGCATACACTGCAGAACTGAGATGAAGGCAATCTCCTGGTCAGTAGTACCTTGTGACAGCAATAGTCATGGCTGCAAGAGAAATTATGGACTCTTAAAGAATTTTAAGTTTGTCCTTCTAGCTGTTCTTCACTGAGCATTTGCAAATGAAGGTTTTTCTTGGGCTCTCAACTTGGCCTGATTTGCAGAGGTTTTTATGAGAATGGCAAAGCCACATCTGGGTGTGGAAAACATACGTGTTTCAGAAATGGAGGAAATGCTTATGAAGGAGTTTTCTCAAGTAACTTAGTCTGCAATTTCCATCAAGGAAATATCCATCCAGATAAAGCTTTTTAAAATTATGAGCAATTTCAAATTACAAGGACGTTACAGTGCTGTTGTTGGGGTTCTGTAAGTCTGGTCTGTAATGATTTATGCCTTTTCTTGGCTGGAAAATAGCTTGGGATCAACTAGTTGTGTGCCCAGACAACATTCACATATTTCATTATTAGCCCCCTGCTGTTGTGCTGTGTGTGTGCTGTGGTGTTTCGTTGGTTTTTTAATCTCTTTTGGGTCCTGTTTTGAATGACCCCTCTCCTGGGTGTTCCCATCCAGGAGAACTTCAGTGCTTATGGGCCTCCCTGGTGAGTTCAGTGGTGCCCTGAGTCCTGCATCTCTTCCCACTGCCTGGAGTGAGACCTGGCACTATTATTTTTGGATTAAGGGGGGTGAGAAGTCCCTGAGAGGGACTGAGTGTTGACATCTGCTGTGGCTCTGTGCCCTACAGAGCTGGTCACCTCAGGATCTGTACAGTCAGCGGGGAGAAGTGTCTAGGCATGAGTCTAAAAGGGCATGAGTTTTATCCTAAAATGAATGATCTCCTAGAACTGTGTGTCCCTTGACAACAGGACTAACTGTAGGAGACACAGATCTCTTGCACAAGGTGACACAGAACCTGCAGCGGTATCTCACAGTGCTATGAGAGAACTAGAGGAGAAAACAAGGTAACATACCCTGCCAGAAAAGGAGCCTGGCTAAAACCAAATCAGTCAATTCAAATGTTGCTGTTGAGCAATCAGTGGGAAATTGCTTTCAGAGCAAAATCTTTGAGAGCACTTTCCCCTTTTCCTGTCTGCTGTGGTGTTGGTTTCCATGCCCTGTATCGTTGTGACAGCCCTTGTCATGGAGCTGCCGTGGTTTAACCATGGACAAGTCCAACTCTGCCGTGTGTGTAGAGGTTTGCCAGGACCCCCCAGACAGAACAGGGTGCAAAGCAAAATATGCTTCATTTTTTCCTTCCATCTCCCATGTGTGCTAAGACCAAACTCCACGGGGATGCAGTTGGATAACCCTGGACAGTGGGAGCTGGGTGGGATCCCTGGTGACTCTGCTGCCCTGTGGGAGGGCTGAGGGGCTGTGCAGTGCAGCAGGAGGCTGTAAGGAGGTGGTGACAGTCTGTTCCAGCTGACCAAACATGCATTGTCTTATAGCCAACATTGGCTGAAATGGTTCAGTAGATGCATACCCTGGATCTGTTTCAATGAGTCCAGGGTGGGTTTTGAGCCAAAGGGAACATCCTTCCCTGGTCACTAGTGAATGTGTCAGTGTGATGTTCAAGACCTGACCATGCCTGTGTTGTGGAAATGATGGCTGAAGTGCTCTGTGTTAGTGAACTGAGATCTGAAAGGGCATTTCTTGAGTAAGGAGATGTACACTAGTGCTCCTAAAGCTTCCTTTATTCTTTCTGCTCCTCTTATTGCCAAAAAGGAGCTGGCAGGTATCCAAGTGCCACTGAACCATCTGGAGATGGAAACTCCATTTCATCCTCTGGAAGATGGATATCTTCTACTTCCTGTTAGCCTGTCCAGATTCTTCACGTTACTGGGAAATATTTGTGTCATTTATAAGCATTCATAAAATGCAGTCTTGGATTATGGAGAATTCATGAATATAAAAAACATAAAGGAATGTGAAGCATAAAAAGATGAGAGTGGTATAGAGTCCCTCTTCCATTGGTCTCTAACTGATAAGAGAAGTGTTGCCTGTCTTCCCAGGTGTTCCTGAGTGCATCCTGTCTTCTGGAACTGCAGCCATAGCTGTAAGTGTGCAGCAACACCAGAGCTTCTAAATCATTCCATTACTTCATGTAGTGATTGGAATATGGAGTAAATGCAGGATAGAAATAAGGTGCATTTTTCAAATACCCAGTTCTATTGAACAGAGCAAAAGGAAAGGAAAACACAATGTTTTAGTGAACTCTTTACTTTTTAAGGTGGAATATCAGCTATATTTGAGGCTGACCTAATAGTGCCCCTAAACCTGTGTTTCATTTCAGGTATTTCTTAACTTCAAACTTTAAAAATAAATTTTGCAAATTGATGTGAGGTGCTTTGCTGGGACCTTAAGGAGCATATTGGAATCAGTGGGGCATGAAAATTGTATAAAGGGTTTGTGTGACTTTCCTTTTTCACTCAGTGACAGTTGCACAGGCAATACTGGAAAGCTGCTGTGTGTGCTTAATACAGGCTAAAATGGAGACCACAATCCTTTCTTAACTCCCTGTTGCTGAAGATTAAGCACATTCTTGGAATAAGGCCTGTCTGTGAGTTCTGGAAGCGTTCCTGCCTCTCTCCCTGGTGTGGCGGGTGCAGCCAACCTGCCGCCCCCCGCCCAGTTCCCAGGAGAGCCCTTCACCAAATAGCTGTGGGAGGTTAAAAGGATATGGACTCCCTGAAGTCCTTTCCAGGCACATGCTCTCATTGTTCTTACAATTGGAAAGGATTTAAATGACAATCCATGCTGGTGGCAGACTCACAGCTCTTCTATTCATTTAAATTTATTAACTCCTTGAGAAACAGCAGCATTAAATGAAGAGGAATGTACACTGTTCTGTTTCTCCAGTGCTGAGGGCTCCTTTTCCATCATTTTGGGCAACAGGTTAAAATACTGATAAAAAGGCATTGAGGGCCTCAGCAGATTTATTTAACTGAATCCTTACTCTTTTCTGCCTTTGAGCAGATGAACTAGAGAAGTTTATTAGTAGATGCTACAATTAGTGCCTGATGATTCTACTATCTTAATGATTTGAGGATTTATCCCATTGTCTCACTACTGCTGAAATTCATGGAAAGGAGAGCAAGAACTGTCTTACAGTCCCCAGCAGAACTGAGCAGTCATCTCTCAAAGTCCTTCAGAGGTACCAATAACTGTGGTGAGCTGTGTGCCTGGGATACTGGAAATCCATGTGCTTCCCAAAGTTTTCCAGAATGATCTGTGTTCAAATTCTGCTTAATCACAGAAGTGGATTAATTTGGTGTGCTTGTGTCCAGTTCTTTTTGTGAAAACATAAAAACAAAAGAAATTGCTGGAGTTTTTCATCTGATGTAACAGCCAAAAGAAAATAAAGGAAACTTCCCCAGAGCCTTATATTCGTAAAACCTGATCTTTCAGCATTCCTGAAATATCTGCTGATCAAAACTTTGTTCCTCTGAAAAATGGCTCAAATATAGAAGCCTGTTCATTCTCATCATATAATTCTATATTTTGTTTCTTTGTTCTCAGCTGCTTTCCAGCTCTTGAGACAATTCAGGGGCTGGGTTTGATACTGAGGCTCCCATCTGCACTCTGTATAGAGATGATTATTAGTGAAATAAAGAACAGGAGATGGGAGAGATTGAGAACAATCTCTTCTAATACCAGAGTTGTGGAGCTTCAAAATAACAGTGGAAAGGTCTAGATCTTTTTAGATCTATCAAAAGGAGATACTTTCTCATACACTATGGAGGAGTTATGGAAAGCTTTGATGCAGTGTGGTGCGAATGCTAAAGCTCATGTGAATTCAAGAAACAATTGAACAAATTGTTGGAATAAAATTCCATCAAACACTTTTACAAGCACAGTCTCCGTCTCTGTCTCGAATCCTGTGAAGCAGATTTCTAGAGGCTGGGAGAGAGTCAGGGAAGTATCTCTTCACACCTGCTCCATTTTAGTACTGTTCCCTTGGCATCTGCTATTGCCCAGCTTTGGAGACAGGACATGGCTCAAGGATCCTTCATCCTAGAAGGATCATGGGAAAGCAGGAATTGCACTGCTGTCCCGTGAAGCACCTTCAAGGTCCTTCTCCGCAGTAACCCAGCCAGGAGCTCCTTTGGGGAGCACAAAAAAACCCCAATGAGATGACAGAAAAATAAAGACACGACAAAACACATGTCAAAGAGAGTCTTAAGCTTTATCTCTAGGCAAGAAGATGGTATTACTAACCAAAGCATTAAATATTCAGTAAAATATTGTCGCAGGCTCCTGTGAACCCTTGATCTGAAGACCAGGGCCTTGTTCTATACAGCACCAGTGTAAAGCTGTCCTGGTATGCTGACAGAAACTTGGGATATTGAGATGAGGTTTGTGTGTTTGAGTCCTGGTTTAACATGAAGCCAGTCCTCTGCTCCAAAGGCCAGCTTTATCAGCTCCATCATTTTCTGGGGTGCTTCACTGGGGTGTCAATAAATTCAACATGTAAAGGTGCCCCGCAGGGGAACAATTCCTTCATACAAGAGGGGGAGGATGTTTAATGACACAGTGTGTGTTTACAGCTGACTAGTCCTTGGATTAAACAGTTTATCCCTTTGGTAAGCGCCTGTTTATTTGGATGTTGTGGCCAACCCCCATTAGTCAAGCAGGGAAAGGGAAGCTCTGGCTTTTGGTTTCTTCCACAGCTGCATCTGAAGTGCCTGCTCTGATTTGGGTGTGCAGATGGAGGGTGCACAGAGACCTGATGGGATCCTAGTAGGTGCTGAAATGGATTCTGTGCCGGTTACAGTGGTGGGAACCCTCCCCAAGGAAAAGCTGCTGGTGTTCCTGCTGTGCTCCAGTTAGTTGGAGTGAACTGGAAAGGATGAAGCAAACACAAAGAAGCAGTTTGGCCAGCCAGCCATTTTCCGTGTTTCCACTGCTGCCATCTGTCCTTGGAAAAGAGTTGCTTCTCCCACATATGTGTCTTTAAATATTATGTTCTTCTGGCTTTTTTTTTTTCTTTTAATCAAGTTCAGACCTCTTGTTTCCCCCAAAAGCTTTATTCTGTGTCTCAGTTTTCCCCTCCTCAGTATCCCTGGTGAATTCTGCCTTACAAAATCTGTGGACATAAATTGACCCATCATTAATACGAGAATAAAGTAACAATGAAGAGACACTCCCAGATCCTTTTCAATCTTTGGTGTGGTCTGTCTTAAGACCATACCCATGGTAGTGAGGGACTTGGGGCTCGTGAATGGGGCAGTACTAATGCTAACACCACAGATCCAGTGGTGAGGTCATGGTCTTCTTTTCACAGAAATCGGATCTGGAAATTGTCTTGCTAACACGTTTAATCCATTTCCTTGCCATTGTCTGATTCTTTCCTGCAGTACATTTGTTGGTGGAATGCCCAGTCTCTCATAAAATACCCACGCAAAAGCGCTTCCACTGTTTCCCTGAGGACTAATTCCTTGGACTGATTCTCACTCTCTCAGATTTTTTTTTCCCAGATACTCAGCCTACCTTTTGCTCTTCCTTCATTTCTGTGCTGCTATGCCTGCTGGTGGGGTTCTTGGTATAGTCTGGAAATTCTTCTACTCCCAAAGCTTGCACTGTTCAGATGGGTCTCCTACTGCTGTCACTGAGCTCAGATGCTGCCTCCACCTTGTCTCCTGATCCTGTAGCAACCTGCAGCTTCCTCCCAAGGGGCAGCTCTGATCTCTGCTCCTGTGAGCAGTGACAGGACCCAGGGAATGGCTGGAGCTGTGTCAGGGCAGGGTCAGGTTGGATCTCAGCAAAAGGTTCTTCCCCCAGGGGGTGGTTGGGCACTGACCAGGCTCCCCAGGGCAGTGGGCACAGCCCCAAGGCTGCCAGAGCTCCAGGAGGGTTTGGACAACTCTCTCAGGGACAGGGTGGGATTGTTGGGGTGTCTGTGCAGGGCCAGGGGTTGGACTGGTGAGTCCCTTTCAGCTCAGGATACTCTGTGATTCTGTGACAGTGTTGGCTCAAGCACATGGTGCAGCAATGTTTGCCTGGTGAGATGCCAAGATTTCAGGAGATGCATTATTGTGTAGGACAGTGAACTCGAACCCAGAGCCAAGATCTGCTTCTGGAGCACTTGTGCCTGTGCAGCCCAGAGCACACGTTTCCATGGATCCTGGGTCACCCCATGTTCTAGGAACTCCGCTGGATGCTGTTACATTGCCGTGCTTTTGGTTGTCCACTAATTTAAGAATATTTCTCTGCAGCACATTTAGTTTAGTTTTTCCTCAGACTTCCTTTATTTTTCATTCACAAGCTTGAGGTTACGCAGGGTTTCTTTGGTAGCCTTTTGCCAAAACTTTTGAATAAGGATCATCTGCTCAATTTTTTAACATAGTCACAGTTGTTTAGAGTTGTCGAAGAAAGATGGAGCCAAACAAAAGCATCTTTCCAAGGGAATCTAAATAAATATTAACTACAACATTTTGTACAATGATAGTGTTGTGAGTTTTACCTGAATTTGCAGTTTTATCAAAAATCCAAGTTAGTCCTCTCAATTAGTCTGCTAAGATTTATTTTTCAGGAACCTGCCTATGGTTCACTGATCACTTTAAAAAAAATTCTAAATTTATTGAAGCCAGTCAGAGACCATAAAAGAATTAAGTAGTTGGTACCATTTGAGTTTTTCTCAGCATCCAATTTCTAATGTAAATCTCTTGTTAACACCAAGAAAAATTATGAAAGTAAGTGTTATGTCACAAACACTAGTATGAAGTGTGTTTCAGGATTAAAAAGAAGTGTTACTTTTGACACCCCAGTGTTACACTGACATCTAAAAGCAGATTACTGGGGAACATGGAGGAGGTGAGTGTGTAACTCATTTATTTGTATGCCTCCATCAGAGTGTTTCTGCCCACAGGTGTGGACAGAAGCAACCAGCAAATGCTTGCTAAGACAAAACATCCCAACTTTATTTTTAGCGAAGAATATTTAGCTTTCAGCAAGAGCATTGGTGGTGTCTGAGCCTTGAGACATGGGGCCTTTAGCTGCCTCCAGAATATTTCTTTCACTTTTCTAACAAGGTTAAATAGTGAAATAAATTTTCCCTTTCAGTTTATTTTATTTTTACTGGTCTATTTTATTTCTTCTTTATACAGTAATATTCCTTTGGAAGTGATAGTGGTTGACTGAGTTATCAGCATAAGCTGTGTGGCAGATGAGAACTGAAATTAAATTTACTACACTGTGGAGCTAAAATTTTGCCCCTGTAAAAGGTCTTGAAAGAACCAGAGGGAAGCAAGACAATTCAGTCCATGTCTTCACTGCAAAAGTGTGTGATGGGGAATGCTCATCACCTGAGAACTCCTGTTCAGCAGGTGCCCTCTGCAAGGGAGGGACTTGTGGTTCTTTGCCCAAGTTAATTAACTGGGCCAGGTGCAGATAACTGCAGGTTTTGATGGCACACTCAGTAAGATATTCCTTAGAACCAATGAACTAATGAACAGTGGTGACTGGGATTCTGCTGGCAGTCAGACTGCCTGCCCTGCTCATTGCCATCACTTCACTTGTGTCACTGCTGCAAGGCTGCAAGTACAGCAGTTTGAAGTAAACTAAGCTATTGCTTTTCTTTAAGTGATCCTTTGTGTGCAGGAGGTGTAGCTGTGCATACCTGTCCTGTACTTGGAAGCACTGCTGTCATCCCTGGGAGTCTCCAGCACTGATGGCAGGCAGTGTCCAGGAAGAGGGAACTTTCCTGTCATTCGAGGCCATTTGAGACTCCACTAATCCACAGTCAGTAGGAATTATGCTTTGTAAAGGGCCAGTCAGGAGGGCTCCTGACTTTTCTTCTGCTTGGCTGTAAATGCAAGGAGGGAATTTGTGGGATGGAAGCTCTCCAGTCAAGATGCTCCTGAAAATGGGTGTTCTTTTCTGACTGTCCTTTGGCTGCAGGAGCTGCTGCATCACCACCACTGCAGCTGACATGCAAACCAGAAAGGTTTTGTACCTCTCACATACCCCCTCTTTCTTAAAACAGTCATACTGTTAATTCCTACTGGAAGAAGTTATGTTGAAACTTGGTTAAGATCCATTTTTAAAACCTTTCACTTGATTGCAAGATAATGCTGTTTACTGTCCACCCAGGAGCATTTCCAGTCCTGCCCAGGTAGGATCCATTTTATTTACTACATATTTGTTCTGTCAAACAAGTGGAAGTGAAATGTGTTCAGCAGTACCATTCTGAGTTGGAGTTTGGGTAACCATTCCAAGAGTCACATGAAGATTGTGAGAGTTGGTTAGAATAAATGGTATCACAGAATCCCAGACTGGTTTGAGTTGGAAGGGACCTTAACCATCATCTCATTCCAACCCCCTGCCATGGACAGGGACACCTTCCACTAGGTATCAGAGTGCACTTTCAGTGAAGTTGTGTTGATCAGATTTCCATCACGTTGTAGTTCCTGTGATCCTCCTAAGCTCGGATCTGTTAAGTATTTTTCTAGGGGTCTGAGGTTTTACTCTCTGTGCGCAGTGATAATCTAATATTGGAATTTTGGAAAAGCGTTATATGTGAGATGCTTCCCAAGTCTGGAAGTAGTTTTTTAGAATGATCCTGGGACACAGTCCTTACAGAAATAAAAGCCAGTCACATGCAGTATTCCTAGAGGCTGGAAAAATGTGTTGTTGCAGTTTTTAGAAACAGTCTATGAGTGAGATCCAGAAAAGTCCATTCTTGGCTGAGATGTTCATGTTAACTGAAGGCTTTTCAAAGAATGCTCTGGGAAGTCATTTCAGGATACATAAAAGTTGTAGCCTGGAAGGGGGCTACATGCATGCGGTTTTAGCAGGGGCAAAACTCCTGGCTCCTGCTGAAGGAACATGATGTTCTCTTTAGAAGGAGGGCACTTAAAGCACAGCTGCACCCCAGCACCGCAGAGCTCAGACCATGCTGTGCAGCTGCAAATAGATGAGAAGGGGAGGTTGTTGTTGGTTTGGGTTTTTTTCTTTTAATTAAGCTGTGTTCTAAACTTCTTCACATCAGTGTTTGTACAGTCTTGTAGTTACAGTCAGTGTACACAGGCAGCACAAAAACTCCACGGGACTTGCAGACCAGCTTAACACTTTTACTTTTTGCAGTCACCTTTGCTTTGGAGTAAGGGGGTTTGACCTAAAACCTCTTCCTCCTCTCAGCCCGGGAGTGGGTTATTGAGCAGTGGGCACTGGCACTTGCAGCCCTGGTGTGATAATCAGCCAGGTGTGAGAGCTGGCCCTGGCAGAAGGTGGGTGACAAACTCCTGCCCATTTCTACGTGTCGGGCAATAGCAGCTGTTGCTGACAGAATTCTGCTCCCTTGGAGCTGTTCTTCCTTCTCCCAGATCATGTTGAATGGAAACTTGGGAAGAAAGTGTGTGGAGCATGTGCACTCCCATGTGATGTACCTGGGAAGAAGGGAAGCAGTCTGGGAGCTCAAACTGTATGCAGATGATTCCTTGGGAATCCTTCTGTAATATACTTAAAAAAAATCTTTTAAGCTTTCAAACAGAGTCTGTCTTTAATTTAAGAAAACAAGTCTGGCTGTCTAGTTTAATTCGGGGGTTTTAGGTTGGCACTATAAATTCTCCGCTATTTCCTCCTCTTAATTACCATAACAATCCTCTGCATGTTTGGATTACCTTAATGCCTTCACTTAATGCTTTACTTTCATCACTTAGTCTGTGCATCTCTAATGCTCAGGACCCTGTGTGTTTGCTGAGGAGGAGAAGTGCCACACAACACCCTATTGACCAGTTTGGTAAGGGCTTAGAACTAGATGAGCGTTAAGGTCCCTTCCAACCCAAACCATTTGGTGAGGATGATGAACTCTGGAAAGAGATGCTTTTATTTACCTCTGGGTGTTGGTATAATAATAATAAGTGGGGTTGAGTTATGACTTATAAACCGGTCTGTAGCAACCCAAGGGAGTGGCAGATACATGAATGTTTTGCTGATATGACCTGCCTATTTCCCAGGGGTTGTTCTCTCCCTTCAATTTTTGCTATAAGCACACGAGTAATCTCTTATTCTTGGCCAAAAAAACAACTGTTGTGTTATTGTGACTTTTCTATTCATTTATAAAGGTGAAGGACCATGGCTGTTTTTGTGCTGGTTTCCAGACTGATCAGGACAATTAATGTAACACCATCTTGTTGCTGCAGAACCATCTGAATTTGGAATTGGATATCTATCTACTCAATCTTTCTTTGAGTTTTTAGGCTCTTTTAAATTGAAATTCTGTAGGAGTAGGTGTAATGCTGGCCTGGTGCAATAGGGAACTGTCACAATTCGTGCTTTGCTCAGTGATTATCAACCAGCCTTTTGAGGCTGTTCAAACATTTCAGAAGACCACTGCTTCAGTTACATGCAAGAAAACATTGCCAGATGCATACTGCTCCGTTATAGGATTATAGAGTCGCAGAATGGTTTGGGTGGGAAGGGACTTTAAAGCTCATCCAGTTCCACCCCCTGCCACGGGGGGACACCTTCCACTATCACAGGTTGCTCCAAGCCCTGTCCAACCTGGCCTTGGACACTTCCAGGGATGGGGAATCCACAATTGTTACAAAGCAGATAAATGTCATGTTTTGCATTTCTGATATGTGGCCCTTCTTACTGAAGGATAAATAGAAAGGTCAGTCACCACATATTTCCATGCTTTGCCTGTTGCTAAAGCTTTTATCCTTGTTTTTGGTAACCTGACTGGCTTTATTGCCCTGTAGACACCAGCACGAACCTCTTCCTCTGATTGGCACCATTATGGAGATGCTTCCTGCTTATCCACCTCTGGGCTTTGGAGGTGTGATCCTGTGGTTTATTGGGACCTGCACAGGGCACAGCTTCCCAAAGCTCCACTGACTGCAGCCTCACTGCATTCGATGGGATCCAGGCTGGCTGAGTGCTCTGTGCTGCTTTCAAACGTTCCCACATTGCTGATACACCATCCACACTCACAGGGCAGGGCCATTTTTTCCTTCATTAATGATTATTTCTATTGTTAAGTCCAGTTGGCCAAAAGGAGGGCCCAAGGCTGCCAGAGCTCAAGGAGTGTTTGGACAATACTCTCAGAGACAGGGTGGGATTGCTGGAGTGTCTGTGCAGGGCCAGGGCTTGTACTGGATAGTCCTTGTGGGTCCCTTCCAGCTCAGGATATTCTATTATTATATATGATTCTATGAACTAATATAACAGATTATTTATGGTGATCTCTTAGAAGCATGTTTGCTGCTGGGTGGCAGATTCTGAGTTTCCTGTTTGTTTTTTTCCTTAATTTTATTTCTAATTACTTTGTTTCTTTTCCTGTCCAATTAATAACATGACCTCAAGTAGGTTCTGAATCATGCTTTATTTAGCAAAGTATTCTGCCTCTGTATTCTTGAAGAAATTAGATAAGAATTATACAGAATGGCTCTTTAATGCAAAGTGAGTCTTGATAAATCTTGTAATTGCTTTACATACTGATTTTTCTTTGGTGAATTTTGCCCCAATACCTCTGTGATCCCAGCTCTGTGGAGCTGTTTTGCACCTTCACTGCCATAACTGATTTAATCATGGGCAGCTAAACTCTATCATCTGATAAACCACAGTGGTAAAATTTGTCACAAGCCATGAGAAACCTTTTGCAGGCAGGATCATTGCACTAAGATTTACTCTGAAGTGCACTAGAAATTAATTTACCACACCACTGCTAGTCAAGCACACAGGATGATAAAGTTACTCCAAACTGCCAATTAACTCTTCTGAATTGTTTGGAAATGGTGTCAAGTATTGTACCTTCTTCCCTAGCACTCTAAAAATACACCCCCCAGCTGCCTCAGCTGCTCCTCATCAGACTTGTGCTCCAGACCCTGCCCAGTGAAAGACTGGGATAGAGTCCCTTGGTGAGCTATTGAGTCTCAGTGTTGGAAAGGTTTGGAGACTGGATTGAGTCTGTTGAAAATGGAGGAGCTACAGTTGACTCTGCCTGGAGGCATGAGAGAAAGACTAGATGAGCTCTTAAGGGCCTTTCCAGCTCTGCTCTTCTCCAATTCTCTAATACAGCTCTATGTTTTCATGCCATTTATTACTATCCTCACAAGTGCAGCTCCCTGAAAATGTGCCACTGTACATGCACTGCCCAGGCTGTATACTCAACACAAGCTTGTTACCAAGAATCTTCCAACTTTTCCAGCATGGAAAAAAAAAAAGAAGCTAGAACAAGCAATTATATCTGTATTTCGTTTTAAATTTGGTCAAACTTGGATTCATCAGAATTTGAGAGTGTAAAGGATGTGGAAAGAAGGTTATTGTCCACCCAGCCATCTGAAGGAGAACATCAAAGGTCCCTAGGGATGTTGCATTGTGCAACAGCGCAAGCTCATGATTTACCTTCAGGAGCTGTAGATAAGAAACATTTGGAGGGTGAAGGCAGGATGTAAACAGTACAGCATGAAAGAAACACTAACACTGGCCTGGGTGCAGGCTGAGATCAGACAGCCAGGATTGTGTTACTCAACAGGAAGCTGGAGGGACGTTCCTCCAGTGGCTGTCTTTCCATTATCAGCTAATCGTTCAGCTGGGCTGATAAGGAGGAGACATTTGTCCTCTGGCTACAGTTTTGCCATTCCTGGGACAGTCAGTAAGAACCACAAACACACAGTTTGTGTTCCCTCAGCAGTGCCACTTCAGTAGGAGCTCCTGCCCTCTCTCCTGTCTGGTCCGGTAGGACCACCTCTCAGCCACTGGTTTGGTCTCGTGAAGCCTGAAAGGCAGCCTGTACTTCAGCTCCAAGAAAGGGAAATCTTTACCATTTGGGCTGATGGATCTCCTCATCAGAGCCAGATGTGACTCGAGGAAGTCAACAAAGAGCAATAATAGACGCCCAATGATGACACTGTGTCAGTTGTCTGGGCTATGCAGAGAAACTGGAGGTTCTGACTAATTTTTTTCCAAAGGTCTCTTAATTGTAATAGCTGGAACAGAATTGAATAGAAACTCATAAAGGCAGAAACAGAATGTTAATCTTTGGCTGTTTTGCCCCACAACAATCTTCATCCAGTTTCTTGCTGGTGTTCTCATTTCTCTGCCTGAGCTCTGGGGGTTCCTGTGCAGTGGTGATGAGGGATGGACCAACAGCTCCCTAGTGCAGTATTTATGTTGTATATGTTGTATCAGCGTTGCTGCACATTGATGCCTTTGTGGTGTATCCAGCATGAATCCTGTTCCTATTCCCACTCTGTAGGAACAGTCCCACAGAGTCTTTCCCTTCTTCTGCCCCCTTCAATTTGGGGTTTCCTGCAGTAGGGCTGAAGGCCCTTTGGTTCCTCTTGCAGACAGAGTTGGATGAGAGCTGTTGAGTGGGAGACATCCAGTATCCACTAGCCCTTTCTGGAGACAATGGGTGAAAGAGGGGTCTGCTCTGAGGTGGAAGATGTTCTAACCCAGGATGGATGGGGAAGAGGAGTGAGGTTGTAGCCCTGCTCTGCAATGTACCCGCTGCTCTGGGATGGAGTCCCCAGAGAGGGACCTGTTTCTCCACCCAGAGAGATTTGCTGTGAAGTGATGTGTTAACAATTACTGCTGGTTTCCATCTTCTGAACCTCGGTGCCCTGTCCAGCAGGATTTTGTGGTATCACAACAGGACGGGGTGTTTGAAGGGACCTGCCTGTGAGTGCTGTGATCCTGGTGGGCAGCTGGGGGTCTGGGCATTCCTCCTCCAGGAGCAGCAAGCGGTGGACCAGGGTCCTTCAGGGAGCTGAACACCACCTAACCCACAGCACCAGCCACTCCAGGTGTGACTGAACTGCTCCCTCCCAGGTATGGGGCTGGGTGCTCACCCCCTCTGAGGGCTGCTCTGTACCTGTTCTGCAGCTCTGGCTGCCTCCCACTGCACCGGGGCCTGTTTGGCTGCTGTGCTTTCTCTGCTAAAAGATGTGCAGAATTGTGGCTGATTTGAAGAGCTGAAGTTTCTGCTGTGGTACTGAGAGTGTGCTGGAAATGTGAATATTTAGCTCTGATTAAAACTACTTCTGCCCTGAAAGCCTGAGCCATTTCTGTTGGAATCTCTGAAGGAGACTCCTTGCTTTTGAAGACAGTAAAGAATCAGAATTCCTAACAGTGGTGCCACCTTTATCACGATCTTGGGCACAATCTCACTGGCCTTTCTGGTGGGCTCTGACCCTTTTGCCTATCAGAGTAATGCAGTACGTGGACTCCCACTCATGCATCTCCCCACTTCTTGCTCCTGCTTTCCTTTATCTTGGCCAGTGGGTCATTGAACCATTATTAATGCATTTGACAAGGGGGATGTTCCTGTACAGAGAGATGCCATTTTAGGATGGTAACTTTTGAGTATCAGTATGAAAAGCCATTAGAAAAGTCATTATAAATATTATTAAAAAATCAAAATCAGTTTAGAAGAGTCAGAAAATTTTGTTCCAACCCAGTTACAGCAGATTTCAATCTATTTAATAACCATGAAGACACAGTAAAACCCCCAGTGCATTAGGTGGCAAACACTGTCTCTTTCTGTCCATTTGCTTATACTTTGGCATGGGGAAATGTGTATTTGCAAAAAGGTTAAATGAGTTGTAACCATTTTGCTTCGGAAGATGATGTGAATATAAAAGAATGATGTTCTTTCCTCCTGATGACTTACACTTATTTGTTTTGCTACCATACATCCTGCCTTACATACATCCTTTCTTCTTCTTGGGAAAGATTCCATCACGGAAGTACTTCAATCCAATGCTGCCATGATTGTTGTTGTTATTATTTTATACTCTGGGTTTTTTCCAGAGTCTTTTAATGCCACACTGGTGATGGCTTTGTTTATCTTTCTGTCCCAGCCTTTGGAATGACAATAGTGTTCCCTCAGTGCCTTCAGGTCTTGGTGGGACCTGATGTTTGGATAATGGGGAGAAAACTCCTTCAGGAGATTTTGGCTTGGGTGAAGGGATGAGCATCTGGAGACACAGGGAGATGATTTCCTTGAAGAGGACTCCTTGGAGGAGGCTTCCTGGTGAAGAATACATCTCCTGGTGCTTCACCTTTGAGGAACATTTAAAACCACCCGGGTAAGCCTAAAACCTACAGGGCTTACAACTAAGAGTGCTCCATGGGTAATTAAAATAAAAAATGAAAAATAAGCTTATAATGCTAAATAATAATGATAGTTCTTGAGGCTCAGCAAGCAAATAAATCAAAGCTGCAAATGATCTTTGTAGCCCTCTCATACCAAAATTAACTTTTTTCCCTGCTCTTAGCACTGTGAGTGTTTCTGTTGCACACAGAGAAGTCAGAGGCTTCATGAGGTTGTACAGTCTGTATTGGCTTTGGACAGCCTCTATATGCAGTCTGTATTTTATGAAAAGCAGGGAGTTCTGTAAAAGAAGAATGGCATCCTTTGAACTCAGGTACAGATATCTGTGTGCTGGGGTCCCACTGAGAGGGTATTTTTGTGATGTGCTCAATTTTTATTTTCTGTCACTCAAGAAAAGGATTGAGTTGCATTTTAGGTGGCCAAAATGGCTTTAACACCAAACTGAACTGAGTTAAACAGCTGAGGAGAGGAGAGGCCACACAAAGGAGAGTTGTGGATAACTCCTCCTTAGTACTGTGGAAAGAGGAATTTCTCTGAGTCCACCTGTAGCAGACATGTAGGTACAGGATCACTCTGACCCCAGGTGAGTGAGGAACCTACTGCTGGGAGATCCATAGTTACCTTGGAATTGACCTGTGGAGATCCAGTCCACCATGAGGGATGGCAGTGCAACCTTCACCAACATCTCCTCTCTGTCTTTAAACCTGCAATTTTCCTCTTTGTCTTGCCTGACTTGAGTTTGGCCACCTTCCCTTACCTGGAGCTCAGCTCAAAATGGGGATGAGCTGCTGGGTGTTAATAATCTCTGTGTTGCAAATACTGCATCCTGCCCACCCAGTGAGCCCTCGTGGGAAGTATGGGGAGTCAGAAATTAAGATCATGATTTAGACAGGAAGGGACCTGGAGATTACCCTTGCCTTGTCTTCTCGAGGCTGGACCAACTTCAGTTACACCAGGTTCCCTGGGGCCTTGTTCCCTCTTGGATCTGTAAGGGTGGATGCTGGTGCCAGAGTCTCGCCAGGCACTTGTTCCAATGTTTGGCTACTCCTAGGAATTTTATTTTCCCTAGCATCTAAGCAGAATTTCCCTGTTTGAAACTTGTTTTTATCTTTGCACAGGCTTCACCATGGGTGAATGGTGGGAAGACAAGCAGTTGAGATTTTCAAACCAAAAGATTAAAAACTGAAGAAAGCAGCCCTGTCCCTTCCCTGGTCAGCCTTAGATCCTCTGGCTGATGGTGCCAGGGTGTGTAGGGATGCCAGCAAAGTTTCATTTGCATCCACCAGCAGCAGGAGAACATTTATGAGCAAAACCCTTCTAATTTCCTTCTCCCCAGGTCTGCAGCTCACCACCAACATTGAAGGAAATGGCAGGGAACTGGAGGCTGTTCCAGGGTGGGTGATGACAGGCTAACTGGAACCCTGGGAACTTCATTGTGTTTGTGTGACTGGAGTTCTCTATTATATGCAGCAAACCTTGTTGTGAAAGCCAAGAGCAGGAATTACCCTATACCTGTGGGGTGATTTGCACTGGAGTGAGGGGGAGGTGATGTCTGCTTCAGCCTCCCACTTGTGATGTGCTGCCCCTCCAGCGAGGTGTCCCCAGCGTGAGACAGTGTGTGGTTGTGCTGCTTCTTACGGGGGTGTTGGTGCTGCAGAGGGGTCTCAGTTCAGGCCATCTGTGTTTTAAACAGGAGAACAGGGAAGCAGATGATTGTATTGTGCATTTCCCAAATCGCTGCTGAGAGTGGCAGCCCTCACCTGCCGTGTCTGCGGCGTTCATCCCACAGAGATGATGTCCAGGGGCCAAATACCAACGGTCCGATTTTTGGCACGCTTCCATTAAAGGTTTTAACTCAGTGGTGTTTCTCAAATGGGAATTCCTTTCATACAGCTGGATGAAAAATTCTCCCAGTTTTCCCCAAAGCCACTTGCAATGCCCTTCTCCAAAGTGAGAAATTAGTCCTGTTAGTGGAGGAGTCACCTTCAATTTAATGTGGTGAGCTGGTGGAAGAGGAGAGGTGTAGGAAATGGTTAGTGCTGTGTGTTAGAAGTTTTCTGTGCCTTGTAATCATACATTAAGCACTCCAAACAGTGTTATTTTGTCAGGTAGTTGCTGTTGTTTCTGGCGAGTTTGAGCTGATGAAATGCACAGCTTTGGCTCCCCATGCAAAGGGAGCCCTTCTGAGGGACTCCTGCACCAGGAGGGACTGATTAGTACCGGACTGCGAGAACTCGTAAAATGATTTGGAGTTGGTTGGAGAAGTAAGAAATAAAATAAGAAACTAGAATGAATTGCAGATGTGTGCTGTAGATTTTAAACTGGGAATCCTAAAACTGCTTGCCTAAGTTGAACCACATTAAGGGCTTGAGAAACACCAGGTCCATGGGAATCCTGTGCTGTTGGCATCTGTTTTTCAGGCTAGACACCACATTTTCAGCTAGAGACTGTTTGGGTTCCAAGCAGATTTTTTTAATTTTGTTTTAAGCTAAATTAAAAAAAAAATGCAGCCAGCAGCCAGGAGAATATTTGGCTTTTGTTTCTTTACCAGCTGTTTTTGTTCTCGGAAACTCGTTTTAGCTCCTGATGTGTTTCTGCAATTTGTAGCTCACGACTTGCAGGAGCAGATGATCTGCTGCCGAATGCAGCCTGTGCATGGAGCCATGAGGGAACCAGTGTGAGTGAGGGCAGAAGTTTTTGTCAGTAATTCCTAGAAAGAAGGAGATTTGGGGTGAAGGTCACTAGACAGGATCTTGTTACAGAGAAGTTGCCTGCTTCCAAGAAATCTTGCTTTGTAAGAGGGCTTTAATGAGCTCCTTCCAGATCTTGAAGTTTTTCCTTTAATTGGGCTGATTTCCATAATTTACATGAAGCAAAGGCTGGGAAAAGTCTGTATATGGAGCTTTTATATAGGAAGAGTTTTATATAGCGGGCTGGAGCACCTCTCGTAGGAGGAAAGGATGGGAGAATTGGGATTAATTCTGGAGAAAAGAAAGCTCCAGGGAGACCTCAGAGTGCCTTCCAGTGCCTAAAGGAGTTCCAGGAGAGCTGGAGAGGGACTTGGGACAAGGGATGGAGGGATAGGACAAGGGGGAATGGCTTCCCACTGCCAGAGGGCAGGGCTAGATGGGATATTGGGAAGGAATTGTTGTCTGTGAGGCTGGGGAGGCCCTGGCACAGTGATATGGTTTGAAGCTGGCTCCCTGCCAAGTCTCCAAACCTTACCACAAGAAGTCCCTCCCCTCCCCCGCCAAACCTCAGGGAGAAGAGGGAGAAAAACAACCAAGAAAACCCCGAAAGGAGAGAGACAGCTATAGCAATATATATAAATATATTTACACTTATGTTACAGTTATATACAATTGAAATATATACACAATTTCACAAGGGAAAGGGAAGGGGGAAGGGAAAAGGAACAAAACCAAAATAAAATATATATATATCCTGATTAGTAGCCCAATATCTATCCACTAAAAGAGTTAGCAAAGAAATATCTCACTACTCTCCTTGCACAACTGAGAGTCGCTCCAGGACGATCGCCGGCAACCTCCGCCTCCCAAGGTCGACAAGGCCTCACCAGGCCTCGCTCCCCAACACGGCAGACTCAACAGCAGGGAACCTGCACCTCCAAGCTGCTGGAAGGAAAGAGAGCGAAGGCCTCTCCTCCTTTCTTCTTATGGTCTGGCTTACGTAAAAATCATAGGGAATACTGGGTAAATCTGGACCCTTCCTTGGTTACAAACTGGTCACCAAGGAAGGCCTAGCCCAAACCACCACACACAGGTTGCCCAGAGAAGCTGTGGCTGCCCCTGGATCCCTTGAAGTGTCCAAGGCCAGGTTGGACAGGGCTTGGAGCAACCTGGGCTAGTGGAAGGTGTCCCTGCCCATGGCAGAGGGTGGGACTGGATGGGCTTTAATGTTCCTTCCAAGCCAAACCAGTCTTGGATTCTGTGATTTACCCTTTCCTCCTTTTTCTGGTTTGGAAGCTGCCGGGCCCCTCTCTCCCAGGGTTCTGTCTGGAGAGCCCCGTCCCGGCTGGCAGCCGGTCCCTCAGCGGGCAGCCCTGCCCTGCCCTGCCCGCCCTGGGTGGGCTCCAGCCGACCCCAGCCCTGCTCCTCCCCCGGGCCGGGGTCCTGCAGCGCTTCCTTTGATCTCCTGCTGCTCGGCCTTGGCAGTGACGCCTCGCTCGGGCGGGGGCCAAACTCCTGCCTCCTGCAGCAGAAGCCCGAAATCTGGTGCATATTTGTTGAGATGCTTCTTATCGCAGCCATTGTTTCACCTTTCCTGCTTGTTCCCTTAACAACCACCCTTGCTCCAGCTCCATAGTTACTGCCCGCGCTCCCCCCAGCCGGCCGCGCGCCCCAGCCCAGGGAACAATGCCGTTATCTCCCGCTCCGCGCTGGTGGCGTCAATATTATTCTTCATTTGTCTGCTGTAAGAATGAGAAAGACAAAAGCTGTTGGAGTCTGTACTGCCCTGAATGCCGGCCTTGTCAGCCCCAGTCCTTTCGGAATCCAGTTACTGTCCAGTTTCTCTCTTTGATCTCAGCCCGTGTGCTCTCTCTGGGCTGTGGTTTGTGGTGCTCCATCATGTGCTGCGTTTCAGGCACTGTGAGAGTGCTCATGTGCTCAGGCTTGTTCTCAGAGGTGTTTCTGTCCCAAGGCTGGGGTGTGAATGAGAAGCCAGGGATTGTGGCTTAATTCTAGCAAAGGATAGAGTGGGGCTTTCATGCTGAAGAATTGATTTTTAGGATGTTACTTTTTTTGCACAATTAATTTATAGTGCGGTATGATAAAAACAGTATTTAGATTTCTAATGCAAGGAACCTAAACTGAGGAAATGCCAGAGCTAAGGATGCCTGCACACCACCAACTTACCACAATGTGGGTGTGAGTTATGACAGGCTTTAATTACATGACCACATACCAACTTTTTTTCGCCCAAGAACTGTTGCTTTTCCCAGTGTTGAAGATGGATGTGCTCTCGAGTGGGTGGTTAAGAAAGCTCTTGTCTGTCACAGCTCTGCCTCACTTGTCACCCCAGCCAGGGGGTGCAGAGGGCACAGAGTAGTGTATTCCAGGAGAAAAGGGAATTCTGCATTCCTACAAAAACCTGGCTTCTATTCTGATTTCCTCCATAGAGCTCTCAGACAGAGGCAGCTGTCTGGAAGCTAAGCACACTCAGAGCAATTGTTCAGAGTGTCAATTAAATTGTCCCTGAAAGGAAAAGCGATGGGACTTGTAGAATAGGGAAGAGTAAGGATAGTGTCAGGGAGTGGGATTGCTGAAGGAGAGCTGTGATGAGGGGATCCTTTTTTGGTAAATAGTTTATAACCTGTAGAACATCAGTGGATAGAGGGGGAGGTTTAAATGACACAAAATCCCTCCTTAATTCAGCTCCGTTACTTACAATGTGCTGCTCTGCCTAAAATATTTCACAATTTTCCCCACCAATCTAGTTGGGGTAATTTAGTAAAGATATTCACTGACAAACATAAAACAACACACCTGTAACAGCACCCCTTGGGTGGTCAGGCTGAATGCTTAAAAAAAAAAAACAACCTCCAGTTCCTGAGCCCTCGAGGTGTGTGTGCACCTCAGGACAGCGGAATAGTCTCCCTCTGTGTTTCAGGTTCATCTGCTAGTAGAGCTACCACTGCCTGGCTCACTCACTTTCTCATCCCATGGCTTCCTGTCTCAGTGTGCTGTGTTTTGGGGCATCCCCCTCTATTTTGAAGGTGGTGACACTGGAGAAGGAGGTTTCAATTCTACAATTCAGGTACAATTCTGCAGAATTGTAGTTGTTCTTCATCTGATTTTGTTCTGTACAGAAAACTCCAAATGGAGTTGTATTTTCAAGAAAAATTATCCTGCTTAATTTTCTTTTTTCTTTTATCCTGATTGTAGTCCCACCACCACTCCCATTCCTGTATCTTCAAGGCAGGAGCACTGAGAGCACAGCAGGACAGTGCTGCTGGCGGGATGAGCCATGAGCTGGCTGTTATCAGAGCTGGGGATGTGTTCAGCCTGGAGGTTCCTCCTCTGCACAGGCTGGGAGGTGGCAGAGATCTGGAACAGTTCTCTTTGTCTAAAGGTCAATTTAGGAAGGCTGAGACAGCTGAGGGTGTTCACCTGGAGAAGAGAAGGCTCCAAGGAGACCTTAAAACACCTTCCAGTGCCTAAAGGGGCTCCAGGAGAGCTGGAGAGGGACTTGGGACAAGGGATGGAGGGACAGGACAAGGGGGAACAGCTTCCCACTGCCAGAGGGCAGGGTCAGATGGGATACTGGGAAGGAATTGTTGGCTATGAGGGTGGTGAGGCCCTGGCACAGGTTGCCCAGAGAAGCTGTGGCTGCCCCTGGATCCTTGGAAGTGTCCAAGGCCAGGTTGGACGGGGCTTGGAGCAACCTGGGCTAGTGGAAGGTGTCCCTGCCCATGGCAGGTTTGTGGAATGAGGAGCTTTAAGGTCCCTTTCAACCCAAGCCAGTCTGTGATTCTATGAAATGATGATTACCCAAAGCTTTAAATGAGGATGCTTTTGTCCTGAGAATCCAGTCCTGCTCTCTGAGCTGGGCAGGTGCTGAGTGTGGGTGTGGGTTGTCTCACTACTGGGTTGAAAGTTATTCTCAATGCTTCTGTCCCCCCCAGGATTGCCTCTGGAATCACAGCTAACACAGCCCTGCAATTACCGTGCCACAGATAAAGTTGGTATTTATTATACAGTATTTCATGCCATGTTTCTGTATTGTTTTAAATTAAATATTTTCACAGGACCAAAAGAACCCAAACCCCACAGATGTAAGGCTGGAAGAGGATTGCATGTTTCCAGAATTTTTGGCAGTGCTTTTAGTTCAGTTGGTTCTCAATTTCCATCATCTCCTTGTGCCATCTTACTGCAGGTGTGCTGCATCCTCAGCTATGCCTGCTTAACCTGATGTTTAGAACCTGATAAATGTAACAGCTAAGAATGAGAAGTATTTTTTCAGGGTCAATATACTTTTAAAAAGGAAAATCCAATAGGGTGGTTCATTTAAGCCTCTTAAAACTGTTGCAAAAACTCTTGTTAGCTGTTGCAAAAACTGTGATTTTCTCATTTGTATTAATTTGGTAAATTTGTTGGATTTGGAGATGGATAATTGCTTAGCAGCATAAGGATGTGTGTAATTCCCAAGTAGTTCAGCATATTACCTCTTCAGCAAGACTGTTATATTCTGTCCTCCTTTGTCTCACAAAATTCCTTTGCTCCATAGTGAATCCCACAGCACCAAAGGGGGGAGACTTTTTGGTGGTGAACAGCAGCTTGTTGCAATCTTTTAAGTTCAAATTCCCTTCTGTCCAAAACATGTTCTTACTGAGGTTTGGGCAGTTTGAAAAAAACTGATGAGCAATTTACTTTTAATTTTTGTCTTACTAAGCCTGATTATTGTTTTAATTATCCATTGTTATTGTTTGTGACCTTCCACTAGAATTGTTCAGTGTGAGTTTAGAAAGATTCCTGCTTTTATGTGCAGAGGGTGTGACTGGGAGGAAATGTTTGTTCAGATGGGTGGAACCACTTATCTTTCTTGTGCTTGCTTTGTGGGACGTTCATCTTCAGTGAATGCTGCAGGATCACTTACTAAATTGTTTATCGCCTCCAAAAAGATTTAGCAAATTGAAATGGCTGCTCCCCTAAAACCCCTGGGTGATCCCCTTTACTGGGGTGAAGTGCTTGAAGGACACAGAGATGTTTTAGTACCCAACTTTTGGCATATAGGAAAAGAAGGAATCATAAAATCCTGGAATGCTTTGGGTTGGAAAGGACATTAAAGCTCATCCCATCCCACCCCCTGCCATGGGCAGGGACACCTTCCATCAGCCCAGGTTGCTCCAAGCCCTGTCCAGCCTGGCCTTGGACACTCCCAGGGATGGGGCAGCCACAGCTTCTCTGGGCAACCTGTGCCAGGGCCTCCCCACCCTCATAGCCAACAATTCCTTCCCAGTATCCCATCTGACCCTGCCCTCTGGCAGTGGGAAGCTGTTCCCCCTTGTCCTGTCCCTCCATCCCTTGTCCCAAGTCCCTCTCCAGCTCTCCTGGAGCCCCTTTAGGCACTGGAAGGTGTTTTAAGGTCTCCTTGGAGCCTTCTCTTCTCCAGGTGAACACTTCCAGCTCTCCCAGCCTGGCTCCGTGGGAGAGACCGGAAGAAACTGGAGGGAAGGGACTGGGCAAACCTAAGCTCCAGAGAAGCTTCCCTCTGGAATCAAAGTCCTTTACATTTGGGTTGTGCAATGTAGCCATGAGGCAGGAACTGAATGTGCTTTAATGAATGAAGTATTAAAATTGTCAGTCTCTAATTTGTAGTTGCTTCATTTCTGGTTTGTGTCTGGAGGAGTTAAATTCCTGCCTAGTGGAGTCGAGGTTGGTGTGATGTTGGAAAGCCAATGCTGCCAACTTGGAGTCCCTGACTTCAGTAACTGGGGGGCCCACTGTCTTATCCATAACGAATGGGCACTTAAATGCTTTGTGTTTATTGAGCTAATTTCCTAATTTAAATGGCTGCTTAAAAGATCTGTTTCAGTGTTTTATTTCTCAGTGTTGTATGGAGGACCTGAGTTTCAGATCAGTGTCCTTCAGGATGTGACACAGGGTTTTGGAGCACTGCACCATCTGAACTACACCAGACATGGAAGGGAGCAATGGAAAACACTCTTAGTTCCATGCAAATTGTGTGAGGTCCACTGGTGATTAGGGAATGTGAAGTATATGGCTGAGTAACAATTATTTTGGAGAGCTTTACAGATGTGAAGCTTAACCATTGTGCCACAGTCCTGTGTGTCAGTAATTAAATTATTTTCAAAGGGGTGCCTTAGTCTAGTGCTGATATTTAGTGGGTACACTTTGAAAAGTGTCTGACAACTGAGGTTGTGCTTCCAGCTCCTTCAGTAAGGAGAACAATATAGATCCATATTGTTAATGATCTATGCACCTATTTAGTTTCTCAATATTAAGTACCATTCAATTTTTAAAAACCAGTTGCAAACAGTTTTATATTTTACTCAGTATTTATGTTTGAGTGATTTGTTTGGGGCAGCAAAGAAGTAAAATATGCAGAGGGTTGACTTCTTTAAAAATAATGATTTCAGTGCAATTGCTTGATACACAGATTAGATGTTTATTATTTATGGAGAAGCGACCAGTAAAAAAATATATGTATCTATTTGAACAAAATAACTTAGATAAAGGCAGTAAAATTGTAAACTACAGAAACCAGTGTGTCATTTCAGACCATGCCCGTTTGGGAACAGGTTTGTGTTCCAGCTCCTTAAAACCATTGCCTCTTGTTTTAATCAGTAGCACGGTCGTTGGAAATAAACTGAACCCCCTGGGGGTGAGCCAAATGAATAATGTCCCACTTTTCATTAGAATCTCTTTAGTTTTGCAGTTATGAGGTATAAATCAAAAAACATAAGCGAAACCAGCAGTTCCCAAAACACAGGGCTGTTCAGATTCCTGCTCCTGGATGTTTGGCTCCTTATGTTTCATGTCAGTCTGTGATTATAAATCAACGGGTTTTTAGGCTTGGGCTGGTTAGTGTAGGTAATTTCTGATTCACAGGGATGTGGATAGGTGGGAATTCTGCTCCCCAGCACATTCCTGGGGCTTTGCATCCGCAGCCTCTTTGAGCACGTTTGACTTGGCCTGAGGAAGATGCAGTTTTAAAGAATTTCTGCCATGATTGTGAAAAACAGCTTTTAAAAGGCTTAATTGAAACTTCTTGTCTCAAATGTGTTTTGCAACACAGCGATTTTAATTTTAATGAAATATGGACATTGTGAAACTGCAGAGATCTGAAAGTGGGCATGAAAATAAAGGAAACTTACAATGTGTTTCCATCACACACAGTTTTTGCAAGATTATGTTAAACCAGATTGTTGCAAACACAGAGAGTGAGGATTCATGTAACTGGCTGAGATGCCCATTCCTTTTCATTCCACAGAGTTAAGTCTTCCCTGGATATTTGGAAAGTCTGGATTATTTGGCCTTCTTTTCCTGTTGTGTTTTTTAAGCTGTTTGGAAGCTGGAAGAACTTACCATCTTCACTGCAGACCCTGGTTTTATGGGACAGGTGATTAGTCGCTGGACTATTGTGCCAAAGGTGCTTCTGTAAGAAGAAGGGCCTGGCAATTGTATCAAACATATCAGTAGCTGCGTCATTTCCCAGCTCCCTGTAACAGCTTTAGTGGTCTTGAGGGAAAAAAATTCTACTATAATAGAAAGTTTGGATTTATTTCCGAGGCTGTGGTACTGTGCAGTTGAGTCATCATGCACAAGAGCTTTTCTTTGGCCTGTCCCAACATTGCTGCCCCCTCAGCATGTATGTGTTCTTGATTGACCGATTTTCTGTTGCTGAGCTGCAAATCCCAAAGGAGAAGAGCAGGGTGTGATCTGGGGTCCCTCAGCACAGTCTCATTTACTGTGAGTACAGTAATGAATGAGGCAGCATAGGGAGCAAATCATAGAATAGAGCACAGAATCAGAGACAAGTTTGGGTGGGAAGGGACCTTAAAGATCATCTCATTCCATCCCCTGCCATGGGCAGGGACACCTTCCACTAGAACAGGTTGCTCCAAGCCCTGTCCAACCTGGCCTGGGACACTTCCAGGGATGGGGCAGCCACAGCTTCTCTGGGCAACCTGTGCCAGGGCCTCCCCACCCTCACAGGGAACAATTTCTCCCCTATTTCCCACCTCACCCTACCCTCTGGCAGTGGGAAGCCATTCCCCCTTGTCTTGTCCCTCCATCCCTTGTCCCCAGTCCCTCTCCAGCTCTCCTGGAGCCCGTTCAGGCACTGGAAGGAACTCTGAGCTCTCCCTGGAGCCTTCTCTTCTCCAGGGGAACATCCCCAGCTCTCCCAGCCTGGCTCCAGAACAGAGGGGCTCCAGCCCTTGGAGCATCTTTGTGGCCCTAAGTACCAGGGAAGAAGGTTGGATGATACAGTCAGATCACTGTTATTAATGCCGTGGGTTCAGAGGGAGCTTTACTTTGATGTCATTAGTCACCTGTGCAGTGTTGTGCTGGCTAAGGGCTGGAATCACTGCAGCCATCATTCCCAAGGTGTGGAGTCAGGGCCAGAAACAGTTTGATCTCCCACTGTGAGTCCGAGTATTCCCAGAGCAGGGAAGGTGGCCAGGAGCACGAGATGAGTCCAGCGTGGCTGTTGCTGTGCCAGATGTGAGGTGTCTGTCCCCCTACCAGACCGCTGTCCCTGCTCTGCTCCTCTGAGCTCTGGGTTTGGGGACTCCCAAACCAGTTTGGGCCCCTGGAAATGCTCAGTTGGTTAAAACTTGATGCTGATAATGCCAAGGTCACAGGTTCAATCCGCTATATGGGCCCTTCACTTTGAGTTGGTCTTGATGATCCTTGGTGGGTCCTTTCCAACTCAGAACATTCTGTGATGGTGACAAGTTCTGCAGAGCCACCCTCCCATCTCTGCAGCCTTTTCCTTTGCCTGGCATGGACAAGACTCCTTCCAAAATTCCAAATCCAGGGATGGGCTGCACTCTCAAACAGTGGAAGCATAACCCCACACAGAAAACAACGAGCCAAGGAGGAGCTGCTGCCTGTGCTGGGGTGAGGAGTGATGCGGGGTAAAGGCTCTCCTTTGGCTGGTGCTGTCACTCGTCTGTTGGTGCTGGCTGTAGGTGCCTGTCTTGTCCTGAGCCCCCAAATGCTTGTTTGCTGTTGCTGTTGTTGACATCAACACCAGGCCCACGCAGGCAGCTCTTGCCTGTGGAGCCGTTCCTAGTCAGGCCTTCAGGACAAAGCTCCACTCGCTTACTTTTTGTGGCTGTGTCTGCTTAACCACTTGGCCTGTGTGATAAATATAGGAGAGGATGTATAGAGCAGTTCAAGGAGAGGAAAATGTCTCTAGCTGAACCAAATCCTAAGGAAAGTCAATTCTCCTGTTTAGTATTAAAACCAAAAGACAAGCTGCCTGCATTCATGTAATACCCAACATGTGTCATTTGTGCAAGTGGCACCTTCTTTCACACCAAAAATGCACTTGCTGGGCCCAAACAGATTTAATAGCTGGGATTGGAGGGCACATGCAAGTCTGTTCAAAATCTGCTGTAATTTGACACGAACTTTGATTTCCTGCCAACCTGCAAATGTAGGTCAGGAAAAACAGGTACTTGTTTCTACAGCAACTGTCTGATGGCTGTGGTAGAACTCGCAGGAGTGTTCTGTTTGCCTTTTTTTTTTTTTTTTTTTAAGATTTGCATTGATTTATAAATCTTTACATTTAGAAAGGCAAAGTGGTGTTTCACTTTTTCCAGAAGCGCTTCATTCTTTCCACAATATGTGTTTGGAAGTCTGAATGCTCTTTACTTGGAGAGCAGGGGGAGAAGGGAAGGGAAGTGCTGGCCAGTTGGAAATGTTTTACATTTTTGGGAGCAGCACAGGCTGCACTAACAAGCAGTGGGAACCCTTCCCTCCGGAGTGCCCTGGGATGCTGCGTGGCCTCATTAACTTGGCTACTCCAGGAACAGATTGAAATCTGCTATTTTCATAGATATTGTTTAAAACTTGGCTGCATTGATGAGGTGGGGAGGGAAAAAACCAAAAAAAGCGAGAGAGCAAGAAAAAGAGCCTTAAGGCTGATATTGATATTTTTTTTGTTACAGATACAGAAGATGTTGCAATTTTGCCAGGATAACATCGTTTGGCTTTGATATATTCCATTTGGGATGTTTGCTTTACACTTGCTGAGTTTAACTTGGATTGAGATGAGGAACTTGTTCAGATTTGAGCATGGCTCTATGATGTCTCCGTGGTGGTAGGTTAAAAATAGAGCAGTTTTGCATTATTTTTTTCCCTGCTGTGGCCTAGATGAGGTGCAAAAAGAAACAGCCTTTGCATTGTATGTGCTGTCTCCTGGGTTTCATTCTACCGTGAGCACGGGACACATCACTATTGTGTCTCCTTTGGAGGAGCTTTAAGCCAACTGGCACCTTGTTCAAGGTAGTGCTGAGGGAAGGTGGGACACCTGGGCACCTCCATGAGTTCCTTGGAAGGGTGTGCACATGGATGTAGTGTATCACACTCTCTCTACCAGTCTCTGTGGATCAGGGATGGAGTGTGGTTGTTTTGTTCTCCCTCTTAGCCAGGAGTAGGCTGTTGTTGAATCACTGCCTGAAGTGGGTGTTGAGTATTCTGTGGAGAAGCACACCTCCAAAGCTGGGCTGCGATGGGGAATGTTGCTCAGGAGAAGATCTGAGTTGTCCTGCTTGTGCTGAGCCCTTTGTCCTCACTGTTCTCTGCGCTGTCAGGTACTGCCCGCAGGGTTAGCGAGGGTTTGGGTGATCAGGGAATTCTGACAATACGACCAAGGATGGATTTGTCTGTGGAGGGCTTTGAGCATTCTTGTAGAATCACAGAAAACCCTGAGCTGGAAGGGACTCACCAGGATCATCAGTCTAAATCCTGGCCCTGCACAGACACCCCAACAGTCCCACCCTGTGCCTCAGAGTGTTGTCCAAATGCTCTCTGGGCTCTGGCAGCCTTGGGGCCGTGACCACTTCACATGTTTGATAGGCACTGAAGGGTTTTCACATTTGGGTATTATTCAGCCCTCCTTTCCACTGCCCCCCTCCTCCTTCTCCTCCTCCTCACCTCTTGTACAGAAATACCACCTTTCCTCCTTAGTCAAACCAGCACGTAAGCGATACTCTCCTGAGATCAGTGACAGGATCTGGTCATGACCAGTTCACGTTGGTGGAGCCATGTGTGGCCATTGCCACCAGAGCACACTGAAGGGAGTGCCAGACTGTCCCAGCCAGTGTCCCCAGGGCCTGGGGGCCATACCTGGGAGGGGAGCGAAGGCTGCCCACCCACCACCTGCTCTCTGCTTCTCTCCTGGGAATGAAAGCCCTGTGAAATCTGCATGTTGTAGAAGTGATTAATTTTGGTTTCAGGTACTGCATTTTGATTAAAAATTTCAAGTACTAGGTGGTCTGAATTTCCTACAGTAAATCAGTTGAGACTGCTGCTGGTGGTGTGAGTAGAAAAAGAGACACTCTGATGAAGGAAAGCTGGGGCAGGTAATGGCTTTTGTCCTGGTTGTCTCTGGAGTGACAGAGTCGTGCAGCTCTCCTGACAGGGGTGACTGGAGTGGGCTATGGGGAAGACATTCCTCACATCAAGAATACAGCAAGGGGCCGTGCTGGCAAACCTTTGGATTGTGCAACCTGCTGAAACGCTGTCCTTATTTCACATGAGAAAATAGTTGCCTTCTGTGATTGCTGTTAATCGTGACCCATCCACAGACCGAGTTACTGAGAGCTGAGCTGTTCCCCCGGGTACCCTGGGCTGGAGCCACCTCTGGACGTGTGACTTTCTGAGTTTCCAACAGTTGATGAACAGCTTTTGCTGCTGTAGCTGTGCAGATGTGAGAGCAAGCCTGGTGCCATCTGACCAAAGCTTTGGTGTTTGCAGGCTCTTTCTTCCCTGGGACCGAAGTCAAAAGAGGGCACTGAAAACGCTTTTGGTTGAGCATCTTTTGCCGTTGTAGATCAATACAGTTTTATTGTCAGTTCTATCCAGGAACAACTTCTGTTTTCCTTCCTGATTGTTTGCCCAGCCCTGCCACAGCCTGGGGACTCTCCAGCGGCACAGTATCAGATGGACTGTTGGTGTGTCTGAGGCGTTATTGTCCTGAGCTTGGCTTCTGATGCTGCGTGCGGCAGCGAGGGCAGAGAATGACAGATGAGCGGGGGCTTCCCAGCGAGGCCAGCGCATCCCCCAGCTGTTTGGGAGAACTGAGGGAGAAAAAAAGGAGAAAGGTAGATTATCCCATTATGTTTACAGGGCATCGGTCACACAAACAATGACTGTCCTCTTTGACAAGAGGATTGTTTAATTAGTTAAGGGTTTGATAAAGAGATGACTGAACATACAGTGCACTGAAGGCATCTGCCTTTTAATACAGCAGGCACGTCCTCCCTGTGAGTCCTGAGCTTCTCCTTTCTCCTGAGGAGCGCCGGAAGTGTCCAGAGCTCTGTTCCAAGTTGCAGAGCTGCTTACTTTGAACGTATTAAATTGGGTTTCTGTTATCTGAGAAGCAACATTATAATTTAGCTGCCTGTTATAATTTAGAACTAGTTCTGAGCATTCAGAAAGGGTGAGGTGATGCGAGTTACACTTGGAAGGACACACTTTTTCATGCGTGTATTCTGGTACCATCGGTCCTCTTATCTATCCTAGCTTTTTCCTTACTCCTTTATTCTTAATTTTAATCTGTGACAAGCATTACCAGGTTAAATCCCACAGACTCTGAACTGGACTAGAACAAGAATCTATGGGAAGAGTAATTAAATAGGCACAGGCGAGTGGGTGTGAAGCAGTGGAATTCCAAATGCGTGTTGCAGTGGCTGTAAGTACAATGTTACACTGGCTTCACCTTGCTTCTGAATTTGACCATGAAATCCAATTTGAAATGCAGAAGTTATGAGCAGAGATTGGATTTGAGTAGTACATTGCAGTATTAGTGTTAGCATTGATTCTAGTCTGTGGAGCTTCTCAAAAGAAAGGAGCATACAGAATTAAAATCAATATTCACTACTTCAGAAAGTGTTCCAGCTCAACCATGAAATAGTTTATGTTTAACATCCTGCTGCACTTGCAATGGTTTGCTTGGGTTTAAATTTGCATCTGCCTTTATATCTTAAAACTGACAAATAATTACACGCAACACATTCTGGGTAGTAAGAAATAATGTTGTAGAAAATGCAACTCTTTTTGTGGACTCTACCTAAAATGTTTTGTTGCTGTATTGTACTTGTAAGCCAACATTAGAAGGCACTTAGTGTCTGTATTATTTTTAAGGTTTGAGCCTCCTGTTGGTTTGGGTTTTTTTCTTGGAGACTTTTCATGCTTTGTAGTGTTTTGTGGCCCCAGCACAAATCCTCCTGCTCTATCAGAGCGTGTGTCATCAGCTGTTTAACCACAGCCAGAAGTGGTCTGTATCAAGCCTTTTAAATTCACAAGGGGATTGTGCCTCAGGATTAACTGTCCAGCGTTGGGGACAAACTGTCACCGTGGCTTCCACTTATTGATCTGTCCTTTGCAAGCTTCCTCTTTGTGTTGAGTGGGACAGAGTGGGGAGGCTGTGCCATGTGTCAGCGTCCTTCCTCCCTGGGCAGGGACAACAATGCCCTCAGCAGCAGGGGACAGTGATGAAGCTGTGGGTGCTGATGGAAGCGGAGATCGGAATTCTTTCCCCTCAGACACTGAGATTTATTCTGTCGGTGCTCCTGTCTTGAAAGGGCTGCGTGTCCCAGCTCTCAAGAAAACGAGCTGTTACTGCCTTTCTTTAGGTTACTAAAATGTACAAATGTGGCTGCAGCCTGGAGCTTCAAAGATGTTATGGGAGCACAGATGCTGCTTTTGGGGCCTCCTTCTGCTTGTTCTTTATCCTTCAGAGTGGGGCTTGGTGCTGCAGGGGAGCCAAGCAGGGACTTCACAGCTGACCTCTGCTGCCTGCAAATCTCACACAAGTTTGTGGAGTCCCATGTTGGTGCGTCACTTGATGCCCAGAGAGGTTGTGGACTCCCCATCCCTGGAAGTGTCCAAGGCCAGGTTGGACGGGGCTTGAAGCAACCTGAGCTAGTGGAAGGTGTCCCTGCCCATGGCAGGGGGGTGGAATGAGATGATCTTTAAGGTCCCTTCCAATCCAAATCATTCCATGATTCTAAATTCCCAGTATAGCTTCCTAGAGCAATGCACAGTATTCACTAAGATGTTTTTTCCTAAATACAAGCAGCCTTCAATTCCTGTCAATGAGCAGCTTTCCTCCTGCTGCACCCCTGTGCTGCCCCGGCTGCTTCTCTTTTCCACAAACTTAAGCTAAAAGAGTTGGCAAAAGCACCTTGAAAGAAATTCAGGTGAATATCTCATCAGCACAGGATGCTGCTTCATGCTTTCATACCAGCAAAGATCAAATTTCTTTGGTAGGAGCTGTGCCAGCTTCACCACCCACGCTTTGACAAAGGGTATTGTTTCAGCATTTGAGGTGATTAATAATTTTTAGGAGGTTGCAGTTTTCCATTTTCAGCATGTTGCCTCTGATTTCCTTGTCATGTCTCAGAGGCTTTGGAGAAGCTGAGGGGCAAGGTGAGGAATGATTGTGTGACCAGGCTTACCTGCACAGAGCAGGGAACCCTGCAGTTCTTCCTCATCCAGTCCTATATGAGAACCAAGTCAGTGGCTTCCTTAGCCACCAAATAATGTTTTCCTTAATTGCCATCAGGCTGTAAGAAATTTCCTCTCTGATACTGAGTTTAAATAAAAACTTTCCTGCACCTTGTTTCCATTGTGAGCCTGAGAAAAATCCCTGAAGAGGGGCTGGAGCAGCCGGGGTTTATACGCAGCCTGCAGAAACGATCCCTTGCAGAGATGCAGTCAGGTCATCACTGAGTCCAAGACCAGGAACACACAGGATGGTGACAAGCAGCCGTGCTGGCTGTCTTTTCAGCTCATGCCTTACTTGTTTCTTGCGTGTTTTCTGGAATCTCTCCTCACTGATGCACCGTGCAGGGAGAGCTGTGCTGGGCTTCCTACCCTACTCTGTGCTGCACCTCTTGCGTGGAAACCAGGCAGGAGAGACATTGCTCTGCTGCTCACGTTAAGAATCAAGGGGATGAAGATGTGTCAGGGAGGGTCAGGTTGGATGTCAAGAAAAGGTTCTTCCCCCAGAGGGTGATTGGGCACTGACCAGGCTCCCCAGGGCAGTGGGCACAGCACCAAGGCTGCCAGAGCTCCAGGAGTGTTTGGACAACATTCTCAGGGACAAGGTGGGATTGTTAGGATGTCTGTGCAGGGCCAGGGGTTGGACTGGATGGTCCTTGTGGGTCCCTTCCAGCTCAGAGTCTTGTATAGTTCTATGATTGTAAGTATTCCTGTGCCTTTCCAGCTCCCTGGAACACTGTGACAGCAGCTCTCAGAGCTGGAGCGAGGCGTTTCAGTGCCTGGGTTATTGTCTTGTTGGGTGTTGCTGCTGCAGCCCTCTGACTGTGATAGCAGCAGTGAGGTTCTGTATATCTGCCCTCATTTATTTTCTTTAAATCCTGACTTGTCAAGTCCAGAATTTGGTGTCTGCAGAGAGACTGAGACAGACTCCCCTGAGAAAGGGAGCGAGGGGACTTTTTCTCTGAGCTGATGCACGCTCACTGCTGAGCACCTTTCCTAAGATAGCAAGCAGGAAAAATAAACCAGCATAAGGAGTTAAATAATATCCCTGCCTGGCATCCCAGTGTGGAGGGCTGCTAAGGTACAGACATGGGGGAAGGGATGATATTGAAATCCGGTAAGGAACTTTCAGTACAGGTTTAAAAACTTCCAAGATAGTTTGTGGCCATGGAAAGTGAGCAGTGTGAGCAGTGGGGAGCCAGGCAGGTGCAGTGGGGCACCTTGTGCCAGAGCACCCTGCACTGCTGTCATCCTGCATCCTCTGGGGTCCTGTACAGGGCGCAATCTCTTGGCGTTTTACAAAGAAACCCAAGGAGCTGATCTCTCACACAGCTGAGATTGCATCAGTTCTGCTGATATCAGCCCGTAGAATTCTGGTCCTTTGCTGCCCACCACGAGCAGGTGCAGCAGTGGGGCTGCCTGGGTTGGTGATACCAGAGGAGACATCAGGCTTCCCTTTGGTTTGCTTTTCAGACCCTGTAGTTTCTGGTAGGCATTTGCAGACTCAGAGTGGGGAGTGTTGTGGGGGAGCAGCACAGGGTGAGATCTCCAGTGGTCCCTTTGATCAAGTGAGGACTTGTGTGTACATGGTGCTTTACAGCAGAGGTGCTTATGGCTTTGTGGCAGAGCAGTGCAGACACACTATCTTGATGGAGCCGACTCGCTGCCCTGTGAACAAGTGAATTGGGTTGTAACATCCCAGAGCAGACATGCATTTCATGTTCAAATGCAAAGGGGAGGAATCCCAATCTTTCCAGTGGTTGCCCACAGCTTTGCTGTTTCACTTTGAATTTGTTGCCAGTTGTTCAGATGCCAAATCATTTGGCAGCTGATCAGATACTCCTACCCATGCCTAAAGGAGAATATGTTGGTTCTAACATTTGTATTATTTTATGGGTCGATTCATCATTACTTAAAGGTCCTCCAAAAGGTGGTTAAAACTATGCATAAACTGTAGTACTTTCTGAAAAATTAGACCATGATTATTGCAACTACAGCTAATAAATCATACTAAGAAAAACACATGCCTTTCAGGTTAATAATATTGTTTATGGATGCAGAACAGTCCATAAGCTGGGAAATGCTTTTTCTCAACTTCTTCTGAAGACAGTGATGGAGACATCTGTAGTTATTGAGATCTCCTGATCTGAGCAGATGGTTTCACCCTGACTGTGCATGTCGCTGCTCAAAACGCTTCTGAAAATTAATCTGAGCCTTTGAACTGGAGTGCTCTGTTCCCCAGACACAGTCTGACCCACGTGCTGGGGCTGAGGCAGGAGGAGACTGGAAGATAAAGCCTTTGCTTGTGTATCAGAATGAGGATCAAAGGGCAAGGAGGAGGCTGTTGAAGATCCGTCTTCCAAACGTGGAAAAACCTGGCTGCCTGCCCAGGAGATTCAGGAGTGGTTTCTCTGTGCTGGCCTTCCAGGAGTTCTGTGAGGAGAACAAAACCCCAACTTCAAAACTCTTGTTCTTTTGTACAGAATCATCTTCTACAAACCTGTTTACAAACCAGTGTTGTACAGAATCTTCTACAAACCTGTTTACAAACCAATGTCCCTTGTAAAAGCCATTTATGTTGTCAGAGATGACCTGGCATCCCACTGATGGCTTCATCACTGCATTCAGAACCTGCTTCCCTCACCCTTTACCTCCTGAATAAGCTTAGAGAAGGTTTCTAGACCTAGCTTATTCAGGAGGTAAAAGCTGAGGAACAACTCTCCATGAAAGAATTTTGAAAAATATTTATTATCAGGCATAGTGGAGATAACAGTGATACAGCTTGGGAAGAGGTAAAAATTCAGCACACAGTGTGTAGTGAATAATGTGACTTGACTTTGTGGGATTTGACACTCTCGCTGTGCTCCAGCAGAATGTTGTTTTTCTTGCTGGGGATGTGGGGAAATGTTCAAGGAGAACATGGTGGAGTTACTGGCTTCATGCTTGACAAAGACTTCATTGAATTTGATAAGCAGCCTTAATTGACCTTGAGGTCATCTGGTGATGACAGTGAAAATGAAACTTGTACAGGAAGAAACAGAGAGAGAACACAGACATTGGTGGATTGATCTGGGGGTGCCAGTCTGTCAGATGCCAGCATGTGGAATTGTGCAGGACAGAGGACTTCCCAGAGAGTGAGAAACAAGGCCAAGACACAAGGCCACCAGTGGATTGTAAGGTTTGATTTTATAAAGAGATCTATTGGTCAAGGCCAGCAATCAGTAATCCCTTAATTTATATTCCAAGCAGCAGTCAGGATCTTCAGCCACAGCAAAGCCAGTGTCTCCTCCAACTTTCCAACCATGACCAGATGTTGCAGCTGATCTGTGCTGCAGCTCCTGCCTCTCCGACCTCCATGTCCTCCCATGTTCCTCTCCTTGCTGCCTTCAACAACGAGGATGCTCCCTGCAGGAGGTGGAAGGACTCACAGGCAATGACGTGGGGAACAGACAAACAGAAATAAGAGGCGGAGCTTACTAAAACAAGTAGCTGCTTGCTGACATGGTATATCAGATCTCAGGTGAGAAAAAACTGCAAAGGAAATCTAAGTCAAGGCTGATCAGAACCTGGAAGTGAAAATGCCGATAGCTTGTGGAACTTCCGAATCGTGGAAAGGTTTCCAAGGTGCAGTAGCAGTGTCTCTGGGACACAGCCAGGGAGCTGCCCACCAAGCTGAGTGTGGCCTGAGCTGTGCAGGCTCAGAGCCGCTGGCTCCGCTCCGGCTGTGGGCAGCCCCTGAGGAGCCGGGCCAGGACGGAAGATGAGGAGCTGCAGACAGTTGGGATCTCAGGGATTTGCTAGGAACAGGGAAAACAGAGGAAATGGTGATTTGAGAGGAAATCCTTGGATTATTCTGCTTTGATTCACGTTTAGACATGGTCTGGAGTGAAAGTAATCAAGGAGAAATCCACACAGCGGAGCTTCAGCTCCTGTGGGTGAATGGAAGGGAAGATTGGGCAGAGAAGCAGATCAAGATGGTGAAATTTAGCAGATTTCTAAAATTACTCATCTGTCCTATAAAAGCTTTTTGTTTAGAGTTGTATCTATAGCTAGAGGTATTCAACCAAAGCCCTCAGGAGAAGAAAAGCTTCAATACTTTTTATAAAAAAAAAAGGGGGTGGGAAAGGTGGTTTTGCCAAAGACAAACCTTCCTCCCTCCCTTCTCCTGTAAATGCCATGATTCATAAAATTCTCTCTGTTTTGTCTGGGAGTTTGCTGGAGCATCTGTCAGTCAGGAGGGATCTGCACTTACTGCACTTTTACCAGCCTAACTGTACTCCCGAAACTATGTAGTGGAGATGTGGCTGCAGAGTCTCTCTGGGGGATCCCCTGGGGCAGCCCCCAAAGCAAGGGGTTCAGCAGAGGCAGGAGTTCAGCCTGTGCTCCTGCAGGCGCTGCTGAGCTGTGTCAGTGCTCTGACCCTGCCAAGCAGCTGCATTTGGACATCACAGTCCCCTGCTGTGTGTTAGTGCAGCACAAGGAATGTGGCCTCATAGCTCAGCTTCTCCAGCCCAGGCCCAGCAGTTCTGTACAAATACTTTCTCATTAAGATGCCAGAAGTGTGAGCTGAGGTATTGAACATGCAGGCACCCAGCCAGCTGTGCTGTCCTGGCAGAGCCAGGCAAGAGCAGGGGCTTCAACTGCCAGAGTCTGTCCAGCCAAGCCTTTTAGAAGTGTCAGATTCTGGAGGATGCTTCGTGCTTTTAAAAAAAGCAGAAGATGAATATGCTTATGAGAGATAATAAAGCTTCCTCAGCAATCCAGGAGGAAACGATCAAACACTCTGTCACAGAGCACTGGACACATGTTAATAATGCTGGGTTAACACCACTGCCTGAATGAAATCCAAGTGCTGGGAAGCAGTCAAAGTGTCTGAAGGACTCACACCCAAGCAGCCCTGACTCTGTTTTGGGAAGTGGTGGAGTCCCGTATTGAGTCCTCAGTGACGCTGTGCTCACAGTGTTAACAAAGCTGTTCTAGGACTGGAAAAGAGAAAGCCAAATAAGCTCTTTTAATGTGAGAGAGCTTAACAGAGACTGAGTTGTCAGCGTTTAAAGTAACTATGCTGGATTTCCTCATAAGAAGGATTTACATGTTACTATTACAATCATCTTGATTATTTAGTCCCTTGACATTTTATAGTTTCTCAATTTTTTTTATATATTATAGTGGTTTTCAGTAGTGGCCAAAAATTGGAATGAAATTTATGAAGTGTGTTCACCTGACCTGTTTTTCTGTTTGCTGAGAATTTGTTGATTCTTGTTGAAATCCTGCACTTCCTATTTCCAAAGTTGTTCCTTAGGGGTTTTTTAAGGTGCTGTTTTGGAGGTGAAATAATCCTTTAGGATTCTTTCTCCTGAAATGGAGACCCTTTGATAGGTTAAGTACAGCTGCATGGGTTTGAAATAGCCCTTACAAAGTGCCGGTGTAGGTTCTGTTCAGCCTGTGAGCTGTCTGAGACTTACCCAGCACGTGCTGGCACATCATCCCGGCCTCCCCTTCACACCAGTAAAGAAAAAGCAAGAATCAGAAAAATGCAGACAATAACAAGGCTGAAAATCAATCTCTGAAGTTAATACATCCCAGACTATCAGGTTTCTGTTTCACCGTTGCCTTTGCAGAGAATATTCTGTTCTTGGTGTTCCCTGTTCCCCAGGAATCTCCACGTGCAGCATGGCAGGGTCAGGATGTGGTTTGGTTTGACAGGTTGGGTGTCACCAGTCATGGTCAGACACCTCAGGGTGTCTTTGTGTGAGACATTGCGGGTTGGACACATTGGACATGTGACAAAGGTGTGGCACTGGTGGAGGGGGTGGAGAGGGTGCCCCCTGCCAGGCACAGCTCCGGCTTTCACGTGCTGCTGCGGCTGCTCCTCTGCCACTGATCCTTCTGCCCCCTCAGGGACAGGGATGGACACAGGGTCACAGCTGCTGTGGGATGACTGTGGTGTGGAGACTGGTGAGGGAATCATGCATCAAAAGCGTGGGACTGGGAGGGTTTGGATAGTTACCTTGCAGGGATGATTCCCTCAGGTGTCCCTGACTGATTCCTGAGCCAGAACATTGTGCTTTGGATTGTTGCCCTTTTCATTCTCCACGTTAATGTTGGTGTGTAAATCACTCCCTGATCACCTCTTTAGAAAGCAGGAGACAGATGCTGCATGCAGGGTGCCGGGGGCACTGGTGGGTGGAAGGGATGAGAAATCCCAGGGGTCTTCAGTGACCCCGGAGACAGGAGAGTAGGACACCTCCTTGTACGGGGTGTGTGTGGTTCCCGGAGCAAACCAAGGGGGAGAAGGGCCGGCTGGGATTAATGTAATTTTACAGACATATGTGGCCAAACAAATAGAAGAAGATTTGAGTTATGGAATGTTCATCTAGCAAAGGACGGTGGATCACGGTCACAGCCTGCCCGTGTGCCGGTGCCCCGGGCACTGGCCGGGCGGGGGTTTGTCAGCAGAGGGTGCCAGAGACCAGCGGCTCCTCCCTGTCCTTCAGCCGCAGGGAACACAGGTGTGAGCAGCACCTGTGTCTGGAGCCAGCACAGCCTTCCCGGGGCTGGGCACGACGGCAACCTCCTCCAACACAGACCCTTGCAGTTGTCCTGAGTTCAGCAGAGACTTCAGCTGTGCTGGTTGTTTCCAGGTGTTTTCCAAGAGGCTGGAGGCGATTGCTGTGTAAGGAGAGTGAAATGAGCAGGGAGATCTGGATGTGTGGAACTCTGCAGACGTGCAGGGGGATAAGTTCTCTGGTGTCCAGGTCTTTCTGCAGCCGTTCAGGTTTTATTTATGCCCTTGGTGTCACAGCAATTTGCTTATTGATGTTAGGAACTTGGGCAGAACTTCCATTAAAAATACTTTCTTGTCAAGCTGGAGGGTTTCACCAGGCTGAGGAAATGGCCTTGGGAATCCAACAGACTTTGATAGACATCTGTTGATGTTTGGGCAGCTGCTTTCTAGTTATAGTGCCCGAGCTAATGAGGCAGAGGGTGTTCACTGCAGCAGTGTGGCTGTGCTGCCTTCTGCTGCGTGTGTTCTGGTTTGAGCCTTCAGCAGTTCCAGTGAATCTTATTATGGTAATAATGGTGTGAAATTATTAAATTACAGCCAGAAATGATCAAAAGTCAATAAACATTTAATAAAAATCCCGTTAAAGTGAAGTGGGTAAAGAGAGATCTCCTTAGAATGAACTCCAGTGAATGGATACAGGAGGCAGCTTTCAGCTGCAGGGTCATGTCGTGGCTCCTTGGCTTCTGCTGTGCCAGTGGTCCTGGTGGTGCTGAGCAGCCTATGGATGATTGTGAGATCCTATGGAACCCTGTTGGCTTTGGGGTGCTGAAGGGGAGGGGAGATACCCTGGGCTTCTTTGCACAGGACTGGTGCTGTGGTAGGCACTACCTGAATGCTGCCTGGGTTTAATTTTCTTTTTTATTTTTTGCTGGTGTCAGTGATTTTTTTCTATATTCTTATCACAGCAAAGTGAAGTTTCTATTTCTGAGTAGTGAAAGATTTACATGATAAAGGGAAGTCTGTAAAAATAGGTGGAACTGCTGTTTGCATTTCAACCTGAGGTGCTAAGAGGCTCTTCATCACTTCTTCCCACTCTGAAATAACATATGCTACAGAGCTGGCTTGTGAAGGGGCTCAGGATGCAGGTCGTTTGTTACATGCTGGAGTCTGAGATGCCTCAATTCAGGCAGAGATTTTGGGTGGTGTAGCTTAGCAGGGGCATTATGAAGAATGAAGTGTTGGGTTTGTTACTGATGGGAGCCAAATTGAAGCTAAACTGGGTATAAGTACAGGATCCAAAGTCTGTAAAGTTAATGAAGTTAGTGCTCTTCACAGGTTGTTTTTGCATGCACCCCTGGGACTACGGTTCCTTCACCCATCTCCTGACTCAGATTTTTTTTCTGCAGAGGGGTTGGTGATGCTGGAGACCCCAGAGCTGCCTCCTGAGGGGAAGTGGAGGGGCAGCTCCAATCTCTGCTCTGTGTGACCGGTGACAGGACTGGAGCTGTGTCAGGGCAGGGTCAGGTTGGATCTCAGCAAAAGGTTCTTCCCCCAGAGGGTGGTTGGCACTGACCAGGCTCCCCAGGGCAGTGGGCACAGCCCCAAGGCTGCCAGAGCTCAGGGAGGGTTTGGACAACGCTCTGAGGGACAGGGTGGGATTGTTGGGGTGTCTGTGCTTTTTTTTTGTTTTGGGGACATTTTCTGAGGAGAGATAAGATTTTTTTACACAGTTTTTCACATTTGGAGGAAAGCACCAGCTCTGGCAGGGCTTGAGATACCAGCACAGGAGCTGATCCCACAGGGGGGTTAACAAATGGTCAGGAGGGACGTTTGCTGCTTTTCTCTGCCCAGCTCCAGAGCTGAGGGCCAGGAGCCCCTTGTTCACTGCAGCCCAGCGATGGCCCTGCTTGAACTGAAATCACTCAGAAGGAAACCAGTGGCCTCCAGTTCCCTGTCTGGTGGTGGCTGTGGCCTCAGCTGTTGCTGAGGAAGCAGGACCTGAGCTCTGTTCACACCATCCCCATCCACAGGGAGGTCACTTTGCCCTTAGGGCAGGTGTGACCTGCAGACAGGGCAGGTGTCAGACACTCACCACCCATCCATCCCTCCCTCCATCCCTCCCTCCCTCCATCCCTACCTCCCTCC
>NW_020885000.1:459443-498193 GCF_003945725.1 Corapipo altera
TCCATCCCTCCCTCCATCCCTCCCTCCCTCCATCCCTACCTCCCTCCATCCCTCCATCCATCCATCCCTCCATCCACTCATCCATCCATCCCTCCATCTATCCACCCATCCCTCCATCCCTTCCTCCATCCTTTCTGTCCCAGCCCCAGGTCGCTCAGGGTGACTGTGTGCACCATTCGCTCATTTGGCTTAAATAGGAAGCAAAGCACTCCTGCATGGCCCTAGTCCTTGAATCCAGAGTCTGACAGTGCCCACACCTGCCCTGGAGGAATGTCAGCAGCTCTTGGAGAAGCAGTTTGGCAGCTCTTTGCAGAAGCCTTTTTCTTTACCTGCTCCATGCTGGGTTTCCACAGGGGGAATGTGTGAACAAGAAGGCTTGTTGCCCACGAGCAATTGCCTTCTTGTGGGACATCACTCACCACAGCATCCTGCAGGACTGAAGGTGTGCAGTTATGTTCTGCCTCTGGACACACTTGATTTAGACCTAAGTGAGGCTGACCTTATAGAAAAAACTACAAACTTATCCTGACCCCAAAAATAGCAGGCAAGGAATGAGAGAATAGCCTTTGGAGTGGGGAATAATGGAATTTCATTTCACATTAATTCTTGAATTACTCTCATATGATGTCAGAAAGGGTTTTCATATAATGTTATGGTTGAAAGAATCCTTGAGGAGAAATTGTAACTTTTTTTGTTTACTGTTCAAAGGAATGGAAGTGGTGCCTCAAAGTGTCTTTTGGTGAGAAAGTTTCACTGTAGCAAGTTATGGGATGTGTCTGATGCCAGTGGTGTGAAAAACTGCAAAGTGGTGCAGAACAAAGCTGAGGCAGGTACTCTGCAGCAAATAGGGGCTCCTGGGGGGTGAAGAATTGGGAGCAGACTGGGGATAGAGTCATCTCATTCCACTCCACTAGCCCGGGTTGCTCCAAGCCATGTCCAACCTGCCCTTGGACGCTTCCAGGGATGGGGCAGCCACAGCTTCTCTGGACAACCTGTGCCAGGGCCTCCCCACCTTCACAGGGAACAATTTTTTGCTTATATCTAACCTCAGTCTATCCTCTGGCAGTGGGAAGCTGTTCCCCCTTGTCCTGTCCCTCCAGGCCCTTGTCCCCAGTCCCTCTCCAGCTCTCCTGGAGCCCTTTTAGGCCCTGCAAGGGGCTCTCAGGTCTCCCTGGAGCCTTCTCTTCTCCAGGTGAGCCCCCTTAGCTCTTCCAGCCTGGTTCCAGAGCAGAGGGGCTCCAGCCCTTGGAGCATCTCCGTGACCTCCTCTGGACTTGTTCCAGCAGCTCCATGTCCTTCTTGTGTTGAGGAACACAGAGCTGGAGGCAACATTGGTGGATGGGTCTCACCTAAGCGGACAGAGGGGCAGCACCTCAGAGCTGTGGAGTTTGTTTGATGGCAGTGCTGTGCCTGCCTTTCTCTGGTGTGTTCCTGTGGGACAGCAGAGCTGGGATGTTCAGCTCGGGTTAAAGTAATGGTAGAGGGTGGGATTCAGCCTGTGGCACATGGATGCCTTCACCTGAGATGAAGACTCCCTGGACTCCACCAGAGAGTAACATGTGACTCCATTGATGTCACCTTCACATCACTTCTCGTGGGATGAGCTCCCCAGAGGTGCCTCTGTGCTGCATATGATGGATGAATCACACACAAAGTGCACTTGGAGGGGCTTTGTGTCACCAGAGCAGCACCTGTACTCCCTGCACTTCCCTGAGAGCTGCTTCTGAACTGACTGGGGATCAGCAGGGATCAGTCTTGGAGTCTGAAGTGCAAACAGAGGGGCTGGTTGAGGGGAACTTGCAGGTGTTCACATGGGTGCCCACAGACCAGCTGTACCTTCCTATGGGGCTGGTGTGTCCAGCAGAGCCTGGGGGCCCTGCCTGTGTCCGTGGGTGGGTGCTGGCCCTTGGCTGTCCCACGGCCCCAGAGGCTCTGGAGTCTCCCTTGGCTCTGCTCTGGAGGACCTGCCTCATGGCTGGGCTTGTTAAAGCTGCTCTAGGTACAAGTGTGACCCCAGGACACTGTGAGGGTTTGGTTCCCTGTCCCTCGGGTCCTGCTGGAATTTCCATTCAATGACATTTACAGGAGTGCACAGAAATGTTGTCTGAGTTTTGGGCGTCCGCCCAAGTGCGTTTGTTGGTTACTGTGGTGGGGTCTCACGGGACACAACCTGGGAAGCCACTGCTTGGGAGTGGGGAAATTCTCCTTTGCCAGCTGCTGAGGAGAGCTAAATACTTCAGAGTCCTAGACCATGAATGTGCTATTTCGGTGTGTTTGTGTCTTTGGACAGATCATGGATGAATTACAGCCCTTTTTGTTTTCTAGGAGACCAACGGGATAAAGTGTGTTTAGGCTAAAACCTATTTGTTCCACTTTTGGTATCTTCCTGCACATACACCCTGCTTTTTTTTATTTTTGGGCTAAAGACCTTAAAGAAAGCAAAGACCCTTTGCTCATACAACGTGCTGAGGTTAATTCTGACCCACTGGATCCCATACAAACTGCTTGCACTTAGGAGCTTGGCATGAGATGCTGCCAAAGGTGACTTCCATGGTGCCTGGTAAGAATCTAAACCTTCTGAGTGCCCCTGAGTCAGGTACACCTCATGCTAAATGTGTAGGAGATGCTTTCAGAGTCTTGTGTCATCCATTGAGGACAGGAGGCTGTTCCTGTGAGGCCACCCGGATGCACTGCTTGTTCTGTGTCATGTCCTGCTTGATGTGCCTCACTTACACTGCTACAAACAACAAACCCAACACACTGCTGTGCCTCCAGCCTGGTGCACAGGGACTTAAATCACTTGTTGTTATTGCCTGTCTGTTTGTATTTTTTCAAACATTTGTGTTCCACCAACACACTCAGAGTGAGTATTCTCGAGGGGGAATTTCCTTCCTGATAAACAATCCTGTAGTGTGATTCAGCAGGAAGGATGCGGTGGTTAAGGCACTGGACTGGGATTTGGGAGACATGGGTTGTGTTTCCAACTCTACCACAGTCAAGATGTGATGAGTGGAAGGGCAAGCAAAACAAAGAGAAGGAGCTGTTTAGCTGTGGCAAAAACATACTTTCACGTGGTCTGTCTGATTTGGGGTTAGATAGGTCTGGGGTTTTCACAGAATCATAGAATGTGCTGAGTTGGAAGGGACCCATCAGGATCATCAAGTTAACTCCTGGCCTTGTGCAGGAGTTTTGTTTGGCTACTCAAGTAAACAGCATTAGGACTCCTGTTTGTGCAGTTCAAATTTGAAAGCTCATCTTGACCTGTTCCAGGAATCCAGATGTGGGTTTAACTACACGTTGCTTTAACGTGCATGAGATCTCAGATGTCACTTTTCGGTGTTTCTTGGTTGACTTAATTCAGTTCACCATTAAATTCTCTGATCTTCAGGCAATGTGTAACTGTGGCTCCTACACCAAGTTGTACTTGCATGTAGATTCTCCACTCTCTTGTTAGATTCAAGGACAGCAGACCACACACGAGATATTCCCTTTGTCATACAGGGTGAAGTTCCTGCAATTTGACAGTAACTCTTTTTTCTTTTTAGAAGCAAGAGCTTGGAGTGCCATCTCTGAGTTTAGACCTCCAACCTCAGCATCCTGATCTGGTGCCGCCTTCGGGAGGATGAATCAGGACAGTGACTCAAGTGATCAGCCCACGGGTGAGTTTTCTGCTTCTGCAAGTGTTTGCCTGTCTTCTCCTGTTCATTCAACATGATTTGCTTTCCATTTATTTTCTTAGTGCTATTGGAAGAGAATACTGAGTCACAAATAAAGCAAAACCTGTGAATCAGTGCTAAATTGCATGCCCTGAAGGTTATTGGATCTTTGAGGCTTCCTGTCCACATCTGGATATCAGAATTCTTAGAATTCTAGTCCAGGTTGAAAAGTTTACTAGCAATTGTTTTTATAACTTCTCACCAGTTCAGAAGCACACAGGGTTTTATTACTGTGTTACACAACTCATTCAGCTTTTAGCCATAGTTTAATTCTCTCACTAATTGCTTTGGTAGTTGGTTTCCCTGTGCAGAAAGGGAACACGTGCACACACACCATTGTCATGGATGTCCCATGAAGTCTCGGTGTCGGATCCTTGCTGGAGACATTGAATGGACAGGAATTTATTACTTTTTCTGGTCCAGACCTACCATAAATTTCCTCTCCTCTTCCATCCCCATCTTTGGTTGTTGGAATTCAGCCTCATTGAGTGCTTCTGGCAGTTTCTGCCCCAGGGCAGGGCCTGGGAGAGGCGGGTGCCAGAGGCAGTGCCTGTGGCCTCCCAGGCTCTGCTCAGCCTGGGCTTTTTTGGATGTGTCAAGGGGCATTCTTAGCTCTGACATGAGGGCTATTTTTTGACAGTTTCCATTGTTCCCCACTCTTTGTTCATGGGTGAGGTCTTTTTGTCTGAGGCCTTTGTCAGAAATACAGGCTGTTAGGAGGGCTGTCTGCTCACAGGTTTGGGGAGCTTTCTTTTGTTGTCAAGAGTCCTGAGAATTTCTTCCTTCCTTTTTCAGACTTGCTTGGGCAAACTGGCCCAGACAATATGTGCCTGAGGGAATTGCTGGGATACCCCCTTGCTGGGACAGCCAGGAGAGTGTCCTTAGAACCACACCCCGTGTGCCCTGCTCTGGCTGTCACAGGCCATGTGGCTGTAGGCAGAGCAAGTTCATGAGTCTGGGATTCTGAACACCTGCCTGCACTAAAGCCCTTGCTGTTGTCTATGGGTTTGAATCTGGGAGCTCAAGAATGGAAAATTTTAGAAAAATTCCTGTGGTAGGGGGAAGTATCTATTCTGTAATACTCAACACGTATTATTACTGTGAACAGGTGATGATTACACATCAGGATGTGTGGAGATTCATGAATCATCCACAAAAGGACATTGGGGCTGGGTTTTTGGAAAAAGGCTTTCAAGGCAAGTCTCTATAACACATCCTGGGTGCTCATGAGAAATGTGCAGTCAAAATATTCATAGATGGCTCGTTGCAGCCTTGTGTTTTATAAGGGTAATGAATGTTGTGGTTTGAGTTTAGATCCACTCTCTAAAACAGGCACAGGAAAGAAGTTGTCCAGAGGGACACATTTCCAATGTGTGCATTTTATACCTTCTGTTGAAGTGCTTAGTCCTGGTTACTCTTGGAGTCAAGTCCTGGGTTAGACAGGTGTGATCCACTGGGGATTTATATCTTGGCTGAAGATAGGGATCTTCCACTTTGGGCCTCCATTTGTTCAGCTTCCAGCACCACCTAATGAGTGTTCACTTCATTCTGAGCTGCCACTGTAACTATACTTAGAGAGGAAGGATATTATAATCTTGTAAAAGATTAAAATATTGTTACTGTAATCCAGCTGGAAGGGGAGCGCTTTTCTCAGGGTAGGAGACAGCCAAGGTTTTTCCCATTCTGTCCTCCCCTTGTATACAGGAAGGAAGTGCTGGCAAAGGCCCCCCGGGCTTCCTGTCGACTTGGGAGCACGTTTCCAGACACAGCCTTCTCCACCATCCATCACTCAGCCCGGCCAAACAATCGTGGCAGCGCCAGGGGAAAAACACCCGGCTGGGATAAACAGCAGGGAGGAGCGGGAGCAGCACCCTGGGACCTGGGCACAGGCCAGCTCCTGCAGTGGCTGTGTCTGACAGCAGGGCACTGGGCTTCCCTTCCCTTTCCTTTGGAACTGAGAACTTAATGGTCAAAATTCCCCTTTAGAAGAAGCAGCTTACCAAAGGAAAGAAGGAAAAGGGCTGATGTTTAGTAAAGAGGTTGTGGAGGCAGTCTTTACAACACTGGCAGGTTGTGGAGCCTGGAGCCAAGGAGGTGGCCGGGGATGCTCCCAGGCACAGAGCACCCTGGGGTGATGTGTGAGTAACTGGGATGGAGGCAGAGCTTTCTGTCAGGTCTGCAGGGCAGGGCAGTGCTGAGGCAAAGACCATCTGTGATGCCTCAAAGAAGGAGGAACCAAGTAGGGTGGAAGCCTGACCTTTAACTGAATCATCTTTGCTGAATAGGATTCTCTCCAAGAAGATACTCAGAACTGAACTGGGATCTTTTTCTCTGTGTCACTGCTTTTGTTTAAACTGCATTACAATATTTCAGTAGTACTTTCAGATCTGTCTGCTCTGTAACCTTTTTTTAACTTGAAACAACTGTTTGGGTTTATTTTCTTTCATTATGGTTTTAGTATCCTCACAAACTTCAAGCTGGGAATTTCTCCCTACAACTGCCTTAAGGAGGTTATAGTGAGGTGGTGGTTGGTCTCTTTGGTCGTGTCCCAAGATACAGAATGAGAAGAAATGGCCTTAAGCTGTGCCAGGACAGATTCAGATTAGATACTAGAAAATATTTTTTCATTGAAAGAGTGTTCAGGTATTGGACTGAGTTGCCCAGGGAGGTGGTGGAGTCACCATCTCTGGAAGTGTTCAAGAGGAGCCTGGATGTGGCACTTGGGGACATGGTTCAGTGTTGAACGTGGTGGTGGTGCTGGCTGACAGTTGGACTTGATCTTAAAGGAATTTTTCAACCTTCTGTGATTCTGTGACTCAATATTTGAGGCATAGTTCTCCTTCCACACCTATCCAGAATGCTCTGTGGGTAAGCTGAGCACCTGGATTGGTCAGTCCAGGTGTGAGCATCCTCACAGATAGAGCCTGCTAACATTACTGTGTTCTCACTATTTTTGAACCATTGATTGTTCCCTGGCCTGAGATGCTCCAAAGCTCCCCCCTAGTAGGTTGTCCAGTAGCAAGAGGACTGGCTTGTACATGGGAATGGAAAGAGAGAGATGGAGAGACTGAACCACCAAAGCCCTTGTGCCTGCCCTACTTGTTTCACACTGATGCTGCCCTGCCTGAACTGAGCTCTGTGTTTGAGCCCAGCCTCAGGCTCAGCCAAGCACATCAGCTGGTGAATGTGTGGAGATAAAACACCTCCAAGACTTCTCCATTTGGGTCATTGGGGGGTATAATTCCAGTTAAGAGTCCAGCCTAATGGTAAATTTGGAATTTCCCCTGAAACTTCAGCAGTTGCTCATAGTGTAAGAAAAATTTTGTGGGGTTGCTTTTTTCCTGAATTAACTAATGCTACAGGATTCCATGAACCTTTCCATCAACTTTTCTTCCTGAAAAAACCTCTGTCAGTAATTCCTGCAGCATGACCACCTTAGCAGTGTGTCCAGTGTGCTCAGGGTCAAAACAGTATTTAGTTAAGGCTTTGTTTTGGCAAAACTGGGATGAAACTTGAATACGAGTGTAACCTCTTGAATTAAGGAAAGAGTGTGTTGTTTATTGAGAAGGTTTTTAGGCTGGAGTTGCAGAAATAACTGGTAAAGACTTCCCAGAAGCAAATTATATGCTCCTGAAATCTGCCCATTCTGCCCCTGCATGCACACTGACCATGGGATGGGGTACTTGTGACATATCTTTTTACGCAGTTTATGCTTTCTATACTTTTTTGCTGTCTCTTAACAGTCTTGATAAGCAAAAAAAATCCCCAGCTCTGTGCTGGCTACCTGCAGGAGCACCTTCTCTGCCCAGCCATATGTGCCTTTCTGGGGTTCTTTCCTTCATTCTCCTGTTTCACATTTTTATTGTCCTTTGTCTGGGCTTACAACAGGCGTGGGGTGGGCAGTAAGCTCCTTAAATGCCTTTACAGTACTCTGTGGGACAGAAATTATTTCTTATTTAAGATCTTTACAGAATGCAGGATTATGAAGCCCTCATTTAAAAACTGAAAGCATTTCTACAGTGCTAACAATTATTTTTAAGTCTACCATAAATGCAAATGAACAACAACAATTGAAAAGAAGTTACTGGGAATGGGATGGATAATAAATAGCAGTACCGGCTGCGTGGTTATGAAAACATTACCCCACAAACTCACCCATCTGGCCTAGAGCTGGGGAATGGCAGGTTTCCCTACTGCTCAGCACTGAGTGTAGGTGCTGGAAGTTGAAGCTGTCAACTTTAAAATTAAAAAGGCAAAACACAGCAACCTGGTTTCAGGTCCTGCTGCAGCCCTGCAGTCCCCAGCCTGTTCGGGGCATTTGACTCTCTCATTTCCCTCTTTGGGACAGTATTAATCTTCCCCTTTGTGAAGCTGTTTGACTGTACCTGGGAAAGTGCTCATGTTAACAGCATGCAAAATTTCTTAATTTCCTTCTAGAAAATAACTGGTTGTGTCTTTGCTTGTTCTGGCCATCCTGATGAGAAGAGTAGAGGAGACTGAGGGCAGAGCTCATGGCAGTTCCAGCTTCCTGGAGAGAGGCAGAGGAGGGGCAGGGACTGAGCTCTGCTCTGGGGGGACCAGGGACAGCACCCAGGGAATGGCTGGAGCTGTGCCAGGGCAGGGTCAGGTTGGATCTCAGCAAAAGGTTCTTCCCCCAGAGGCTGGTTGGGCACTGACCAGGCTCCCCAGGGCATTGGGCACAGCCCCAAGGCTGCCAGAGCTCCAGGAGAGTTTGGATGATCCTCTGGGGCACAGGGTGTGACCCTTGGGGATGGGCCTGTGCAGGGCTGAGGGTTGGACTCGATGGTCCTTGTGAGTCCCTTCCACCTCAGCACATTCTGGGATTCTGTGAGACATCCCTTGAATGGGCAGTAGGTGTGATTCTGCTTCGTTCCTCCAGGCACTGCTCTCTTAGTTATTTTATTAATCTAATTATACACTGTGACAGCAATGGGTTAAAAAAAGAGACAAGACTGATTTGTTGACAGTGTCCCTTTCACTGTCAAGAGTACCAACCGGGAATGAACCCGGAGCAATGTGAGGAACGCGCAACATGATGGGATCTGCCAAGAGCACCGAGTGCCGGGAGAGGCTGCGAGTGCCGGGGTGTTCAGGGCTGGGAGGACTGGGAATTCTCAAAGAAGGGAGAGCAGGCAGGGACTGCCAGCCTGTTCTGACATGTGCTAGTGGCTGTCATGGTTCATGGCGCAAGGGAAGAGAAGTCCTTGGGGCTGCCAAAGGCTTTGAAAAGACAAAGGCATAGGCTTGTGATAATAAGTGCTGTTTGCTGCGTGTCTGGGGAGAATGATGTTTACATTGAATATGTGGTCATACAACAGAAACTGATGGATAATGAAGGAGTTTTCCAAGCATTGCCTGCTGGTCTCAACATTCATCTTTGCAAAAAGAAATGGAGTATAATAGTTGTTTCCTCCCTCTCTGGTTCTTTCACATAAATCTAGTGAAGACAAGGGTCAAGTTAAATCCAACAGGCCCAAACACCTTCCCAAATTCTAGCAAGGTCCAGGTAACAAATACTGGTGGAAGAATATCCTGTGAAATCAAACAAACACTAGTTGTGAGAGAGACAGGAGGTGACTGTGTCCTACACTCCAGGGCTATGGTCCTGCCTCTCGGTGCCTGTTCCCATGCAGTGCCCTGGGAGGTTACAGGATTCCCTGCATCCTTCTTTCCTACTCCACAGCCCTGGCTCCCTGGGCAGATGTCTCCTGAGGGGTGTTGTGTGTTGTGGGGGAGCAGGGGGGCTGCCTGCAGCACACAGCCACAGCTCTTCCCCCGAGGTGTCTGTCCCTACAGAGGGTTTTGTCTGTGAAGGGAGGGATGGCTCTGCCCCTGCAGGGATTCGTTTGTGCTGTAGTGGGAACTGGGAGGCAGTGGAAACGTCCTGCTCGGAGGCTGGAGCAGGGTCTGCTGTGTGTGATTGTGCGTTCTTTTAAATTAAACTATTTTGCAAGCACTTCCTTCCTGCATTTCTCAGAAGGAGGGAGGGGGGTGTGCAAAGAATGTTGAACTGCCTTTGACGGAGGAGGAAAACTGAAGAAAACAAGAGATGCAATCCTAACTACTGACCTTTTACTTGAGCTTGGTGATGTTTTTCAGCAGCAGAGCCTCTGGGGAGTAACAGCATCCTCCTTGCTATTGTGCTGCCTGCCCAAAAAGGGGGCTAAAGTTCAGCTTTTATGATGTTCTCACTCTGGGCTTGTGGGAAAAAGGCCACATTCCCTTTCTTAGGTCATACGAGTGCAAGAGATGACAGAGTCCTACAGTCTAACCCCAGGGCAGGAGGCCAGTTCAAAATGGGACTGGGATAGACAACTTGGTAAATATGCCTCCCGCTTTTTTTCCTTATGGAGAGTCACAGCAGGTGGGAGGGTAATTTACATTGTTAAATTAAAAGGCACTGATTTATTTTATGTTGGTGTGTTATTGTTTCATAAGAGCACATGGGTTGCCATTACTTGTGATGGACTTATTGTTAAATCCTCCTTTTCCACTTTGGTCAGGAGTTACTGGAAGTGAATGTTATCCATGAAGACAAAAAGGCAAATAAGCATAAAACAAAAGCCCAACCTCCTCCCCAGCAAACTGCAGGTTTTTAGGGAACCTTCTGCAGTTTTGAGGATTGGAATTATTGCAGTGGATGTTCTCAAATGGAGCTCCTTGGCCCTCAGACTGTCTATTCCCTGTACCTGGGGGCTACAGAGACACCAGTCCCTTTGCTCATGGGTTCAGTTCAGGCTCCATGTCTCAGAGGTGCCACCTGGTCTCGCTGTCACCCCTTCCCTCAGCAGCATCTGGTGTTTCTCTCCACTGAGATTTCCTTCAGTTGTTGAGGTGTCATTCAGCAGATACTGAGCTGGTGTTCTACATGGCACGATCCTGGCTATGCTGCGCTTCGTGAAGTGTTGAGCTGGGTCTGGGGGCAGAGGAGGCAGTTCTGTCTGGAAAGGCTGCACATCTTAGGGATAAATTCTGTTTTAAAGTTACAGATACTGTTTTAAAGTTACTATAAGACATGCTGTTTAAATAAATCTGGATGATGCTGACATCTGTCTGTGCACTGACATTCTTCAGCAGTGGTGGTGACTCCTACTCCAGGAGCTCAGGGTGCTGATTAGCCCATGGCCACACTGTCCTGTGGCTTATGTGTGAGTTTTATCTTAAGTTTGAGCCTTGTCTTCTGCATGGTAGATCCCATAAAACCTAACACTGTACCTGCCCTGCAGGTCATTAAAGGCTAGGTATCCCTATCTCTTACACTGTCAGTAATGTGGATCTCTGTATGTTATAAGGAAAGATGTGTGTTTTGGCAGAATGGAGCAAATGGAAGTGTTGACTGTGAGGGAGGGTCTTGCTCCTGCCCTTCTCTCTCATGTGCTTGTACCCAGTCCTGGTACCTTGGGCCCTTCACTAAGTTGCTTCAATTCATTGGCCCAGCAAGAACAGATCCATGTTTTGGCCAAGTAGGTTTTCTGCTGAGGTGAAGCAGAGGGACAGCACTGATGTCTGCTCTGTGTGAGCAGGGACAGGACCCAGGGAATGGCTGGAGCTGTGTCAGGGCAGGGTCAGGTTGGATCTCAGCAAAAGGTTCTTCCCCCAGAGGGTGGTTGGGCACTGACCAGGCTCCCCAGGGCAGTGGGCACAGCCCCAAGGCTGCCAGAGCTCCAGGAGGGTTTGGACAATGCTCTGAGGGACAGGGTGGGATTGTTGAGGTGTCTGTGCAGGGCCAGGACTTGGACTGGATGATCCTCGTGGGTCCCTTCCAACTCAGGAGATTCTGTGATTGTATTGAGAACAAGTCACTTTGCTTTTGGACAATGTATGTCCTAAGTAAAATGTCTTGGCACCAACGAAGTAGTGAAATAAAGCCAGGTATTAATTCAAAGTGCTTGAGAAAATGTACACACACCAAATCACAGCTTTGGGTGGCTGTTTCAGGGGAGCAGACCTGTTGATGTTGCCCCCTCGGTGATGGTTTCACCTCCCTGGGTACCCCACACCTGTGACACGGGGGGGTTGTGACTGTGGCGAGGTGAGACCCAGCTCACCCACCCTGTGATTTTTTGGTTTGGCCTTTTCACAATGAGCTTTGCCTTTGCAGCTTCTTCCAGGGACTGACCTTCACATTTGGTAAATACAAATACCCAGTTACCTGAGGTGTGCAGGAAGATGTTTGGGTTGTGGAGGAGAGAAATGAGGTACCTGGAGTCTGTCAGCTATCTGGTATTTCTGGTTATCACAGTGAGTGCTGGAGAACAAATTATGCTGGGAAAACAGGCCTGCAGCTGAGGGAAGGTTTGCCAGGAGGTTTGCCACACACAAGGGATTTGGACCCATGATGTGAAGCCACAGAACAATGGCATTCAGCTAAACCCAGGAGTGTGTCTGGTCAACGCAGGCTCACAACTTTTGAAAGTTGCTTAACACTTACCTTTCTTCTGGCTTCCAAGTATTGATTTTTGTATCCACAAGGCAATGCCCATGGCAGCCTGTCTGGTGCAGGTGCTGGAGGTTCAGTCTGCCCCTCTGCCCCTTTCACCCTCAGCTCAGCTCTGGTGGCTGTGGCAGAGCCCCTGTCCCTGCTACCCTCCAGGGAGGTGCCTGTTTCACAGAGCTGTAGGCTTTGGCTCTGCACATCACTCATTTAACCTCATTTAATTCTGCCTAATCTGAGGACATATCTCTTTTCATTTTCTGCTGGATGCACTTTGCACAGAGCCACACAGACTTTGGGAGGGAGAAGTATTTGTCTAAATTGTTTGTTTTTTCTTGGGGAAAAAGAAATTAAGATTTATTATCAGTTTTCCCTCCCCAGGGCTTTACCTCAGCAATATCTTCTGCAGAGCCATGTTTCAGTTGCAGAAGTATGCAGGGAGCTATCAGCAATGCAGCATGACAAAAGTTCACACAGTTCAGAGCTCTCATGATTACAGAGGAGCTTTTCTTGGGATTTTTAAAATGTCCTAGACACAATTAAAGGAATTTCTCAACAAGGAGAGTGCAAGCTGGGGACTCTCTGGCAGATGTAATCACTCAAGGAAAACTTTGTTTGGCTTGGCTGGGTCCTGCCTTCGTTCCATGCTCTTTCATCCCGCCACCAGGCTTTGTCTCTCAGTCTTTGCAGTGTCTATCTGTCTTTTCCTCTTTCCATCTGCCTTGCATTCTGCTACAGGCTGAATGGGACAGCCTTAACCTGGCTACTTCCAAGACAAACAGGGAGTCAGATGGAAAGAGGGGGGCCCTTGGCTGTCAGGAGGCTTCGCGGTCACTCACTTCCTAGAATTAAAGGCTGGGAGTTGATCTGTAAGCCAGCCAAGCCAGAGACAATGATTGGGTTCCCATTTTGTTCCTTTGATACTGCCTTAAATATGTGCACCAACTGGGAAAACAAAATTTACATGAAGTAAGTAGGAATGCACTTTCTCCTGCAGATTTGCTCTACCCTCTGTCTGCCAGGATGGATAACACAGGTAGCAAAGCTCACCTGTTGTTTCCCAGAGGGCTTTGGGAATCAGACCTGTTCTTAGAGAACTGATTCCTAATTGTGATGGGATGTTTTTGGTAGCCCTGAGAAGAAGGGACTGGTGCAGCTGGAACCCCAGGTGGTGAGAGGAGGCTGTAGTGACTCAGGCACAGCTCATGGGGAGAGTCCCTGTGTCCCCTGACACCCCAGAGGGCTTGTGCCTTCAGCTGGGCACTGGCTTTCCAGAGGTGCTGATACCAGGCTGGAATGAATGAGAAGTGTTTGTTCAAACAGATGGATCCATAGTGATGGGAAAATGAGGGAGATCAGAATTGTTTCCTCAGGTTCTTGCTTCCTCAGGGATTCTACTGGGAGACTTTGGGTGAACTACTCCACTTCCCTGTGTGGAAGAAGTGCATCATCTTCCTGCCCTGTAATGGAGAGCCTAAGGTGCCGCTTTGAAAGGTCTTGGTGGCATTGTTGACTTGCAAGAAAATGTTGGAGTGGTCCCAGTGAGGACTGTAAAGAGATTGCATTTGAGGGATCAGGACATCCTTGGCTGAGTGTAAGTCCCATAGGGAGATTTCAAAGATCTCCTTTTCAAATGTCTTTGAAATAAAGAAAGTGGCAGTGGAGGTGAGGAACCACTTGGGAGGGGCTTTAGGTAACTGCAGCTCACTCGCTCATGGAGAGGGTCAGGTTGTGTATGTGGCTTTGTGTTCAATGGGGTGATGTTTTTGTGTTGCCAGTGGAGCAAGTACAGCCTTCCTAATGGGTTGCTTCAGTGCTCCCAGAGGTCCAAAGCCAACTCCTTCCCTGCTGAACCAGCTACAAGCTAGAATGGCTCATCAAACAACCTCAAGTTGTACCAGGGGAGGATTAAATTGAATATTAGGGAATATTTTTCACAGAAAGGGTTGTGAAGCACTGGAACAGGCAACCCTGCCCAGGGCAGTAGTGGAGTTACCATCCCTGGAAGCATTCAAAAAACGTTTGGATTTGGCCCTTGGGGACATGGTTTAGTGATGAATGTGGCTGATGGTGGACTTGATGATCTTAAAGGTCTTTTCCAACCTTAACGATGCCAAGATTCCCTGATTCTATGCAGTCTGTGCAGCTCCTGGCTGGCAGATACTCCAGGTAGCATGAAGAATTGCTGAAGGTAGGCACTGCAGTCTGCACATCTCTCAGTGTGTGTTGCCCTCTCAGACTGGGGCTGTGTGACAGTGCACAGGCACTTTGATCCTTAATCCCATGCAGTGCTTGGTGCTCTCCTTGGAGAGGTGTTCCCATACACTTCCTCCTGCTCTGTTCCTTGCTGCTCACTTGTTTAAACGATTACTGACTCCACATATTAATTATCCTTCGCTTCAATATCTGATTGTGCTCATTTTTAAGACTTTTTGCATTCTTTATTACACCATTATTATGCTAACCATGTGCCCACATGGTTCTGTGATGGCTGAGGTCCTCCAAACCCCAGCATTGTTCCCAGCAGGTCTGTGGTGGCAGGTCCTGTGTCTGGCACAATTTGCCCTGTGAATGATGGGTGCACTGTAGTGAGTGGTCTGGGTCTTCTGTAGGATATGATGACATGCAAAAGGCCTTAATGAATATTTTATTTTAAATTATATGTGCATTTTCAATAGGCCAAGTTATGAGCAGATAAGTATGTGAAAGATGGCTCAGCTTCCTTGTTTCACAGTTGACAGCTAATTTTTGGATAATAATCAATATTTATCAATATTGATTTTCCTGTGAGGCTGAAGACCAAGAAGACTTTAAGTCCAGTCCTTCGTAGTTCCCAAACAGGAATGAGCCCATGGGAAGCCAGGCTGACACATGCTGTCCTTCTCCTTCATATTCTGTTTAGTTCCATCTAAACCTGCTCTGAGTGGTTTATGTGGAATCACAGAACTCTTTAAGTTGGAAAAGCCGTCAAAGATCATTGAGTCCAACATTTCCCCATCACTGCCAAGGCCACCACTAACCCATGTCCCCATGTGCCACATGGCTTTTCAGTCCCTCCAGGGATGGTGACTCCACTGTTTCCCTGGGCAGCCTGTGCCAGTGCCTGACCATTCTTTCAGTGAAGAAATTTTTCCTAATATCCAACTTAAATCTCCCTTGGTGCAACATATATATTCCAAATATCCCCTGAAACACAGAGGGATGTCCCACTTACAGCCTCTCACTTTTCCATTCCAGCTTTGTTGCTGAACACCCCACTCTTCCTGCCACCACAGCAAGGCAGCCTCTGGAATTAACTTGCTGAGCTGTACTTTTTTAGGTTTTTCTAATGTACCTGTGTCTAAGTAAACCTTGTCCTTTCTCTCTGCTTGTGGGAGTACTTCTCTTCTCCTAAATGAACAGGATACATTAAAGCCACTGTGACCCCACGTCACATACAATGTGTCCAACCAGCTCCTGGATTAAGTACCATGGCTTTGTCCTGCAGCTGGATGTTTCTGGGTGGGTGCACACGGGTGACAGGAGCAGGGGTGTGAAGGTGCCTTCCCCTGCTCCAGAACCACCCCTGGACAATGCTGTCATGCTTTTTGGACAGGGCCTGGTTTTCAGCTTTGAACCCCAGTGTGCTGCTGGGCTGTACCAGCTCGTGGTGATTAGTGGGCAGGTAATTAATGACCAGCAGTGACTGCAGCCCCGCACTGTGCTCTGTGATTTGGGCACAGTGCAGGTTCTGTCACTGATGGAGTTGGGATGAGGAGTGGGCAGGTTCCCCCTCAGGCACTGGTGGACATTTAAAATGCTGCAAAGTGCCTGCAGGGGTTACTCAGGTTGGGTGAGAGGCCTGAGAATTGCCTGTGAGCTGGTGCTTGTGGTCACAGGCCATGTTATGATGCAGCCTGGCCTCCCTGTGCAGCCCCAGGACCGTCACAGCCCCCGTTCTCTGGGAGTGGCAGATACTGCCCAGGGAGCTGTTCCTGCGTTTTTGTTCAGTACCACACATTAAAAAGACTTTCCATTGGTATTCACGGCTCATATAACAGCTCCTCAGGGTTTCCTGTGGGTTCCAAGGGAAAGGATCTTTCCATGCATAATTTAATCACATTCAGCACAGCAGCAGTGGGATTTTTTTTACCCAGAAAATCTATAACATCTCACTAGTGACCTCCTATACTCTCAGAACTTGCAGTGCGCTTGCTTATCTCACCCTCTCAGATAAACACCTCTCAGCATCCTGTTTTTCTTGAGCCATACGAACAGGAAGAGAGCGATTGTTTGAGATGTGCGTCAGCCAGAGCGGGAACCAGGCAGCCCCTTACCCTCCCCATCGCCATGGAAACCACCAAATCGCTCCAAACACACTGGTGCTGAGCTGACAGGTATCCTGGCCTTTCCACCTAACCTCCCCACAGCTATAACTTAAATGTACAGGACCTCTCAAAAATAGGGGGGTTTATTTTATGTAAGAGAGTGCAGCTATAAATTTTGGAAGTGAACAGCCACCGCTACTTTTATGTTAAGCAGCAGTGAGATCTTTTGTTTGGCTGTGTTTTTAGTGCTAGAAACTGGAAAAGCTCCAAGGCAGCTCTGTGGTCAGTGGGAGCACCCTGTGAGGTACAGGGCAAGGTTTTACCTGAGCCCATGTGTGATGCCTGTGCCATGTGCTGGAGGGAATGGTTTGGGCCAGCCGGCTCAGGGAAAAGCATTTGGCTGTTTTGCAACCACTTAAGAGAGACCTGGAGAGGGAGCAGATTCAGGATTTGAGGCACATTTGGGAGCAGTTCCTGGCACCTCAGGATGGGATTTCCAAAGGCAGCAGCAGAGATATGGGTGAGGAACATGTTATTTGAAGATTCTTGCTTTCTCTGATAATGTTGAGTATCAGTGCTGGTCTAGTGGAAGGTGTCCCTGCCCATGGCAGGGGAGTTGGAACGAGATGATCTTTAAAGGCCCTTCCAACAAACCAGTCTGTGATTCTATTGGAGGCAGAGTTTTAACCTCCACTCTGAGATGTCATTAGCTATTGGAAGAAGAAGGAATTCTTTTAACATAGGAATTTTACCATTATTTTGTTCAACATAAGCAAAGTAGCAACTTCCCTCTGCCTGTGGAGAGATGGACTCAGCCTGGACTGATGGATCTTCTCCACTTTGTTTACTTGAGTAAACATGTCACCGTGTCCCCAGGTGTCACATCTGCACATTTTTTGAACACTTCTAACGATGGGAACTTTGCCACTGCCCTGGGCAGGGTGAAGCTGCAGCACTTTTGGCTCTGTACAGGGCCTGGCCCCTGGTCTGCACTGATGGGGGTCAGCACCATGACACATCACACAGCCTCAGGAAGGATCTGTGGATGTAGAAGTGAGGAACTGGCATAAGAAAAGGTGCAAATGTCATTTAAACAAGAATCAGACTATTGTTACTGATCTAAAAAGAAAGTTGGATAGCTGCAAAACATGTACTACAGCTTTTTAGAATTACCAGTTGAGTTTTTTTCATGTGAAACTACTAAGGAGAGACAGCTAAAGGTTGTTAGATTGAGAACTTGGTTATTTCCAGAGGTGTCTGGAGGGGAAAAAACAGGTCTCCTTTTAGCTTTATGGTAGTACTCTGCATCTGACGCTTCTTTCCCATACTGCACTTCAGTCCACTGGGGCTGCTACTGTTCCTGGCAGTTTCAGTCTCTTATGTAAATAAGAAGTTCCCCCTTTTATCCTGGACAATATTGGCTTTCTTCCCCTTTGCAGGGTTGGTAAACTTGAAAGAAGAAATGGTTAGTTGTCTGGAGTGATGTTTTAGATGTTGTTTTTAAACTCCTGAATTTTAGTTTCTGTGGATGTACCATTAGCTCAGTGTAGGACATACATAGACTTGCACCCTGACTGTGCCAGATCCTCCTGTTCCTGGGCTGAGGAGGTTGGTAAGACAGTGGGATGTGAGGAATGATTCATTCCACGGCACTGATTATTGTCCTCCTTCTGGGAACATGGTGACTTGCTCCTCACCCTTCCCTCAACACTGAGATAGTTTATGGGAACAGAAACCAATTCTCTTCATCACTGAAAAAATGCGTGGAGCTGGTGGCTAAAGGAGGTAAAAATAGCTTGGCTGATTTTTTGGAGGAAGAGGAATACTGTGTGATGAAACTGTGGGTTTTACTTAAACAGTTTTGAACACAAGAATCCAAGCCCTGGGTTGGGTAGGACGGAGATCACAGAGCTCAGGGCCTTCAGCTGGATGGAGGGAGAGGGTGTGAAACTGGAAGGGAATGAGGGACTGCAGTGCTGTCCTCCCCTCCAGTGTGTGCCCAGGCTACCAGCAGCCCTGTGCCAGAGATCTTGGTGCTCAAGAGCCCTTGACACTGAGGTTAGAGCCCATGACAGATGAGGAAACCATTTGACAGTGTTGCCAACTACTTGCAAAAGATTTACAATGCTTACATTTTTAGGCTTTTATGAAGTCAGATTTCATTAACTGCCTAGAAAGCAATTTCTTGGTGTTATTTTTAAATTGCCACTTATGTAAAAATAGCTGCACTTGTCCTTCTTGTCTGCCCAGGGCACATTGAAAGTGTCCCCAGATGACCTCTGTTTGTCTGAGGTGATGACACACATGGTGTTCAGAGTGACAGTGTTAGATGGCCTCCTTCACTGTTGTGCAGTGACCCCCAGACTGCGTCATCTCAGGCACTGTGAGGATGTCCCAGAGCTGGAGAGCTCTTTGGTGGGATTTCATTTTTATCTCTTCAATTGGCACCAGCTCTGAAGGGCATCCCCTACTCCTGTGCCATGTGTGGTGCCCAGGTGCTGTGAGGGAGGTGATTTTACTCCCCTGCTCTGCTCAGGAGATATCCCATCTGCAGAGCTGCCTCCAGGAAGGATGTGGAGCTGCTCTGGAGTCCAGAGGAGGCCATGGAGATGCTCCAAGGGCTGGAGCCCCTCTGCTCTGGAGCCAGGCTGGGAGAGCTGAGGGTGCTCACCTGGAGAAGAGAAGGCTCCAGGGAGACCTGAGAGCTCCTTCCAGTGCCTAATGGGGCTCCAGGAGAGCTGGAGAGGGACTGGGGACAAGGGATGGAGGGTCAGGACAAGGGGGAATGGCTTCCCACTGCCAGAGGGCAGGGTTAGATGGGATATTGGGAAGGAATTGTTGGCTGTGAGAGTGGTGGGGCCCTGGCACAGGTTGCCCAGAGAAGCTGTGGCTGCTCCATCCCTGGAAGTGTCCAAGGACAGGTTGGACAGGGTTGGAGCAACCTGGGCTGGTGGAAGGTGTCCCTGCCCGTGGCAGGAGGGTGAAATGAGATGATCTTTAAGCTCCCCTCCAAGCCAAACCAGTCTGGGATTCTGTGGTGTTGTGGGTATGTACTGGGTGGGAGAAGATTGTGAGTGTCCTCAGGGCTGATGTGAGGTGGGGGAGGAAGGTCCTTGTTTGGAGCACTGGGATGGGGTTGTTCTGTGCCTTTCCTGCCCCAGAGAGCCTGGGGAGCAGCTCTCCTGTCTCTTCATTGACAAAAAGCACTAAGAAAATCAGAGGGTAATGTTACTGGCTGTGGTGCTCAGCCAAGTGAGCCTTCTCTTTTAATGAGAGTGCATTCTGTTTGATCTGTGCTTTTTGGGGGGGAAATGATGAATTTTAGCCATTATGAAAACAAAAGCCATGGTTATTTGTAAGGATTGTTTTATAAAAAGCATATGTGTGCTGTATTATTCTTGTGCTTGAAGTGTGGGGATTGTTTTCAGTTGGGAGGCTGCAGTAGAAGAATGTGAACTTCTGACTCACTGAGAAATCGAGCATGCGTGAGCCAAATGCTGAGGGTTCCTATTATGTTTTCATAACTCAGATTTCTCAGAATGGAAGGGATCTCTCGTGCCCTTAGTTACAGAATGACTTTTGCTGCCATTGAGAAAGGCTGGATCTTTTTCTAGAAAAACTTGTCTTGCTTTCAATGCACTGTTGCTCTGCCCACTGTCCTTCATTTCCCTTTCTCCTCTCCAGCAGTTTCTCAGTGTTCTACCTGTGCAGCTCATTCTCCACCATATTTCTGTTTGAGCTCCTAATTCTGACTTTTCAGTAACAATGTGGTCAGCAGCATAGACCAAGGTAGGGCTTAACAGAGTGATCCCAGGAAAGCATAGGCTCACTAATGGCACCTGAGGAATTCTGGCTGTTCTCTGGAAGAACCAAATGAGAAACACGAAATAAGCATTGCTTGCAGGGCCGACTGCAGCCCTAACCATTCTGAGATTCTATGCTTTGTGATAAGCTTTTGCAAGGATATTAGAGAAAGTACAATTGGTAGGACTAATTCTATGATATATAATTGCTTCCTTAATAGAGTACATCCAAACCAGAGACTCAGCTGAGGAATTGCTGGACTGTAACTTGCTGTCCTACATGGAAGGTGCATCATTGAATTAGAAGTTTCTGTTAAATCCGGTCTCTCTGAAAGATGGTAAAAAACCCTCAGAACATAAGCTTCTAGATATTGATCTCCCCCTAAAGTCAAGCAAAATATTTCCTGCTCAGTGAAACAACTGTCTCAGTTGGATTGGAATGAAGCTTTGCCTCTGCTTTCAATCCAGGCACAGAACCTGGGCTAGGGGGAATCACTTCAGGCTGACCTGACTTTTCCATCTGGACTATGAACAAAACAAAAACTAGTTCTCCAGTTCCCAGTGGTGTCTGGACCAGCTCATGGCAGTGCATTAGGTGATGTGAGCCCATTTATTTCAGTACCAATTGCAACTGTGGGGAATTTCGTCTGTTGTAGAGAGGCTGCAGGGGTGTCCAGGTCTCTCTTGGCAAGCAGGAGTCAATGACTGTCATGTAAAGAGCATCTCAGGGCTGGGAGAAACTTATCAGAGCAAGCTGATAAATGCAGAAATAAGGAACCCTTCATCTTAAAGGAGGTTTCTGGTGGCTGAGAACTAGCTGATGTTCATAGTCAGGTGATAACAAGTGATGAACTTAATGCATTAGGGGATATTTTTCCCCTCCTGTCTGATGCAGATCCTCCCACTGGCTGCATTAGTGCAGAAGGGGAATCCAAATGGGTGAATGAAGAGCTGGAGGAACAAGTAATAAATGCCTTTTCTTTGGTGAACCTAAACTCACAGACCTCCCAAAAGGCTCTATCTTTAATGTTAAAATTACAGGGGAGGTGTGTGGTGTGAGCACTTTAAGAGTGTGGTAGCTGGTGTGGTTCCTTCCCTTCCGAGATGTGAAGGGCTCGGTGTGGTGGAGTTCAAAGCTCTGCCGATGAGAAAGCGGCGGCTGAAACTGGAAATGGAGCCAAGGCTGGAGTGAGCCAGACATACATAAAGAAGGACTCTCCCTGCCTTCTTGCTTCATTTCGTTGCTGTGTGATTTAAGCTAAACCCACAGTTAGATGTTCTAAAGCATATTTGCCTTTTGTCCGAGGCAGTGAAGGAATGAGATGGAAGTTGATCGGATGATGAGGGAGTTTTGGAGCTCTGGAAATGCTGCTAAAGCAGAGCACTGCATTGTTTCTGAAATGAAACAGTTTTGTGACATCCAATCCTCCTGTAAATTTGGCACTGGAGGATTCAGTGGTGGGTGTAATTAGCACTGAAATGTATCAGGCTCTCCTGGAAGATCCTCTGCCCCTGCAGACACTGCTACCTGAGCCATTGTCCTGCAGGGAATACCTCTGGGAGCTTTTATCCTTAGTGGGAGACTCATCACTGCAGTCAGTGGAGATTGGGATAAATCACCAAGTGATTACTCCTTAATCAAAGTGTTCTTTGGAGTAAAGTGCTATCATTCCTGGAAATAACTATTTTCCCTAAGAAACAGATTCTGCCAAGAGAAAGTATTGAAGAGCCTTTGCCCCCCTTGGTGCAGGTGCATCTGAAATAGGACTGGACACTTGTGAGGGAAAATCCTCTCCATCCCCAAGACAGTGCTGGTTTACATTCAAAAGTAACATGCGGGGGTGGAGAAAGGTGCCTTGGAAATTCTTCCTGATCATGGTGTTACTGGAATGTGAGTGATATCCCTGAAAAAAAAAATCAACCTCCCTTAAGACAGCAGCCACAATTTAACTGGGAATGAGAAGGTGTCCAGGAGCTGTCGACTCCCTCAGTGCGTGTGAACTGACAGGTCTGATCAGAACCTCCTACAACCCCTTCCAGTGCCTAAAGGGACTCCAAGAGAGCTGGAGAGGGACTGGGGACAAGGGCCTGGAGGGACAGGACAAGGGGGAATGGCTTCCCACTGCCAGAGGGCAGCAATAGATGGGATACTGGGAAAGAAATGTTCCCTGTGAGGGTGGGGAGGCCGTGGCACAGGTTGCCCAGAGAAGCTGTGGCTGCCCCTGGATCCCTGGAAGTGTCCAAGGCCAGGTTGGATGGGGCTTGGAGCAACCTGGGCTAGTGGAAGGTGTCCCTGCCCATGGCAGGGAATAGAAATGAGATGAGCTTTAAGGTCCCTTCCAACCCAAACCAGTGTGTGATTCTATGACTGTTAAGCTGAGGTGGACACTGCTCAGGTGCGTTGCCTGCCCAGGTCCATGTTCACTTTCCCAGCCTTCAAAGCACGTCTGTTGGGTGCTGATTTGGGCACAGGGCTGTGAGCATTGGGTCCTGGATTGCCCCAGCAGCATCTGCAGGCACCTGCTCCCCCATGCTGAGCACATCCCGGCCCCACAGCACAGCCCTCACTGGAGCAACCTGTGCTCTGGGGATGCAGGGAAACACAGCCCTTCCCAAAGGGTTACTAAAGCCCTTGCTTTGGCACTGATCTTCTTAGAATAGTATTCCAGAGTGGTTTGGGTTGAGAGGGACCTTAAAGCCCATCCAGTCCCACCCCCTGCCATGGGCAGGGGCACCTTCCACTAGCCCAGGTTTCTCCAAGCCCTGTCCAACCTGGCCTTGGACACTTCCAGGGATCCAGGGGCAGCCACAGCTTCTCTGGGCAACCTGTACCAGGGCCTCAGCACCCTCCGAGTTCCTGAGTTCACCACCCAAGTTTTTACCTTGATTCTGCGGTAATTTGGAGCTCTGCCTCTTGTCTGCTTGCTAAATTGTTTGGGTTTTAATTCTTTATGGGGGAAATACATTGTTATTTCCCTCTTCCCTCCACTCCCGGCCATAACTATGGGTTCAGTGCCATGGTTTTGCAGGGAGCACTGACTGTCCCCCCTGTCCCTTGAGCCGACAAGGGTGCAAAGCAGGTAGAGGTTTTGTTTCATTGTGGGTGAAGGAGGAAATATGAACCTTGGCACTGTTGCAGAAATACAGGCAACTTCCAGCAGTGGCATTAAATGTCATTTAGAACACATGTTCTCCATCAGAAATGGGGAAGGAGGTCGAAGGGGATGAAGCAGCAATGCCGACAAACCCACTGCTGGGGTATTGCAGCCATCAGGTTCTGACCAACTGAGAAAAATGTGTCCCCAAAAAAATTTCCAAAAAACCCCACATCCCACCTCTGTCCTTTGCAGTTTCTGATGCACTAATTGCCCTTTGCTCTCTCCTCATTGTGAAACCAGAGAAGAGAATTGCATATGGGGCTCGGAGCCACTTGGTCCAGTGGAAGGTGTTCCTGCCCATGGCAGGGGGTAGAACGAGGTGAGTTTTAAGGTCCCTCCCAACACCAAACGTTCTATGTACGTGTGAATACAGGCTTTTACTGGATATACCCAGGATGGAAACACAAGAAGTTACTCCAAAAGATACAGGAATAAGCAAGATTTGCCCAGCAGCAGGAGCGGGCTTCCCAGGGATGCTCTGGAGCAGCAGTGTGGGGTTCTACTGCTGTAATTTCTGTTTCCAAAGGGATTTCCCCATTGCAGTCTCAGGTTTGCTGGAAACCTCAGTTTTAAGAGAGGGTTCTTAAAGGTGATTCTTCAGTACAAGAGAGGGATGACGTGGCAGGACCAAGAACTGCTGTGACAGCATATTCCTAACTCTGAAATAATCTGTGTCATACCTGTTTTGATTGGTGACCATTAATTCTGGTGTGTGGGACATCTTTACCCATCCGTGGATATGTGACACGTTTGGTATCACTCCCCAGGCCCTGGGATAAATCCAAGTAAGCAAAAATCACTGAAGAAGCCTCCCACAAAGCAAAAGGAGAATGGCACTGCCATGCTCTGCTAACACCCACATATTCACTTATACTTGTTTTTTCTCAAGTCTTCCTACTTCCTTTCGATTCACACAGCCCTTTCCTTTTGTTTCTTTATTGTATGTTTTTTTAATTCCAACCCATACTTTTACAATGCATGAGCACATACCTGCATGTTTTAGAATTGGTTTTGTGTCTTTTAAATGTCATTTCACATTATTAGGAGACGTTCCATACGGCGTCATTTTCTCAAGCTCAAAACTGCTTAAAAACCACTGGAAGGTTTATTTATATTATGTGTGCCCATGAAAAGGAGGCACAGCGAGAACACCTGGAAGGTGTCACAATCTGTGGATTTCTGTGGAGGAATTTTGTGCCTTTTTAGTTAAATCAGCTTGTCCTTAAAGATTCAAATTTGATCCCTAGAAAATGCATCCGTTCATTTTTGCATTATCAAAGTGATATTATTTCTGTGCCCTCTCAGCGTGTTGTTCTGCAAAAGCAGCACACACTTGTGAGCTGCAGCCACTTCTGAACAAAATTGAGACAGAGTAGGTTTTGATCAGAGACTTTGATTGGTTCTTACATAACACAGTATTTGTTGGTTCCCAGCTGTAATTTAATGGGCACAGTGTGGGTGCACCCATCGTGCTGCTGGAACACGAGCTGGCTGAAGGACTCTGCTCACCCAAACTCTCAGCTTGTGCATCGCCTGTACACTGATATGTTGGAGTTTTTAAGTCCAAATGGACCAGCTGCCCTTGGGGGCGACACAGAAATGTCTCAAATTTTTGTTTTCCTTTCTGAAAAATATCTCAGATATATCAGAGATGAACAGGAGTTTTCACAGAGAACATATCTCAGGGATTTATTGGGGCAGAGGGCATACAAGGCAATAAGTAATAGTAAAAATTCACTGATTGTTTACTGGGTGGGTTGGATTTGTTGGATATTCCATTAAACATTTATTAAAATCCCACTAACTTGCAGGGCAGAGGTGTAATCTGGCTGCCTAAAGAAAACATAATCATTGTAGGGGCAGCTCTGATCTGTGCTCCCTGTGAGCAGGGACAGGACCCCACGGAACAACTGGGGCTGTGTCAGAGCAGGGTCAGGTTGGATCTCAGGGAGAGGTTTTTCCCCCAGAGGGTGGTTGGCACTGCCCAGGCTCCCCAGGGCAGTGGGCACAGCACCAAGGCTGCCAGAGCTCCAGGAGAGTTTGGACAACACTCTGAGGGACAGGGTGGGACTGTTGAGGTGTCTGTGCAGGGCCAGGAGCTGGACTGGATGATCCTTGTGGGTCCCTTCCAACCCAGAAGATTCTATGACTCTGTGATTCTGTAATTAGCTTTTTATTCTTGACCTTTCCTGTCCATGACTTTCAGCTATAAGTGGCAGTTTGGGGGCTGTGATCCTGCATTTTAGTCACTTGAGCTTTATTTTTGCTTTTGTTTTCATTCTGTATCTTTTCTTTTGCTGACTGTAATTCTTCCAGATCTCAACATCTGGGGGCATTTAATGGCTTTAGACACAAAGAGAAAGTCTCAGAAGGTTTTTTCCTTGGGAAATTCCTCCTCTGGGGTTGGATGCCTCACTTGCCTCAGGTGAGAGACATGAGGAGCCTCAGTCAGAACATGGGGTTCTCTTGCCAGGCTGTTTCAGCAGCACTGGTGGTAAAGCAGCAGAATTTTGCAAGGATGTCCTGCAAACCTCACCAGCAAACCCAGTGCTACCTCACCAGCCCGTGAACACCGCTTTTGTTGTGATCACAGCAGGGTCTGGGTGATGGATGCACAAAGGAAAAGGAGAGAATGAACAGAAAGTACTTTATGGTTTTCCTCAAAGGCACTTCTCTAACTCAGAAATATAAACCTTGTGGTTTATATGGTTTTGAAATGTAACCACAGATCTTGAGAACTGGAAGACATTTGATTTACCAGCTCCTCCAATTTTGGTACCAGATTCAGGGCAGAGCTCATTTATTTTCAGAATGAAAAATGTTGAGAGGAAATATATTAATGTCAAAATGTTTAAAACGGGAACATGCTATTGGGAGAAACTCTCAGAGGAAAAACTCAAAGTTATTTGTGTCTTGATGGAGTGGGCACAGATGTGTCTTTTTGAGATCTCCACCAACATTCTTTAATCTTGTTTTGGTGAGGCTTTACCAGGTGTTTTATGGTCTGCAACCCCCTTTTTTGGAGCTGTGAAGGGAAGGATCAGTGTCAGACTGAGCACTCTCTCTGGAGCTTGGTCTAGAAACGGGGTGGGCTCAGTTGCCTCAGACACGTCTCGGCTGCTGCAGTAGCGGACCCGGCCAGCCCTGCTGCTCACAGCTGGAGCAGGGACAGCTCATCTCTCTGTCTTGCCACATTGGGGTTTTTTACTGGTTTACATCCGTGTTTTGCTTATTTTGCTCATTGAATGTCCCTTGCTAATAGCTGGATATCTCTTCAGGATGTAGGAATCTCTGCAGGATTTAACTTCTCTTCAGCAGTGGCTATTCTGGGTGTTCTTGGTGGGACATATGAAGGCGTTTTTCTGGCCATGCCCCATCCTTGCCTTGTTCTTGTCCTGAGCCAAGCCCAAGTGCACTTGTGGTTCAGTTCTGACCACTTGGTTTTCAGTCTCTTTGCTTTATTCCTCCTTCCCTTGTATTTATTCCTCACTCCCTTGTGTCTGGAGCAGTTGCCTGCTCTCCAGATTTGTCTGGAAGGCTTATGAAATTCCCTGTAAGGTCCTGTTGTTTTTCCTTGGATATCCTGGCATTAGTTTACTGCTGCTTCCTTCTGCGATGTGGATGAGCAGGAACCTGTCTGGTATTCCAGTGGGAATATAGCAGTAGTTATTAATTCTTCATCAATGCCAAAGACACTAATTTTTTGTTTATGGGTGCCAGGAGAACCATGAGGAGGCCAGTCCTCCAAAGAGATCCTGCAGGACACAGAACAAATGAATCGTTCATTTCTTTCAGGAGACAAAATTATGTGAACCTTCACATTTCCATCTTCTGTCTCAGCTGGAGAGTAACTGGATGCAATAGCTCAAAATCCAGCATGAACTGCAGCATCCCTCCTCTCTGGTGGGATTAGACGACGGCGTGATGTGGCTTTGCTGTCCCGTTCATGTTTGGCTCTGGGAGCTGCTGCATGTGGGTTATTTTGTTATGTTTAGCCTCTGACTATATTTCACCCTTAGATCCTTACAAGCCTTACCAGGTAAAGAAAGGAGCAGCCCTGTTTGGTCACCAGCAGGTGATTATTTAGAGTTTCTCTTGTTCAACCCCTGCCCTCTGGCAGTAGGAAACCATTCCCCCTTGCCCTGTCCCTCCATCTCCTGTCCCAAGTCCCTCTCCAGCTCTCCTGGAGCCCCTTTCAGCCCTGGAAGGGGCTCTCCGTTCTCTCTGGAGCCTTCTCTTCTCCAGGTCTCCCTCTCCCCCCCAGCTCTCCCGGCCTGGCTCCAGAGCAGAGGGGCTCCAGCCCTTGGAGCATCTTTGTGGCCTCCTCTGGACTTGCTCCAACAGGTTCATGTCCTTCCTGTGCTGAGCACCCTGGAGCTGGACAGTGCTCCGGGTGGGGTCTGTGGACACAACTGAGTTCTGGGTGCATTCAGTGCCAGGGTCTGGGGAGGGGAAGGTGCCCCATATACCTGTGCCTGCTCAGGGCCATGTTGGCACCACACTGAGCTGGTTAACATTGACTGGAGAGAGGTTTCCATCGGTCTGTGTGTTTCAAACCAGTGAGTTCGGGTTTCAGTTGCAGGGAGGTAAGGCAGGAAAAAGTCAGTAAGAAAAGGGCTGGGTTTGTTGGTTGAGGTTTAGAAAGCTTTTTAACAAGTTGAATTATTGGCTGTATCTGAAGTGAAACACTGCTCTCCTTAACTGCTCTCATTTCCTGTATCATTCCAGCTTGTTCCCTGCATTAATTACAGCTCAGATTTACAGTGTATTTGGTTACACACTGCATTGCATTCTAGTTTTTCTTTCCTGTGTGTGTGTATAAATTTCTTTGGGAGTTAGGCCAAAAGGAGAGTGTGCAGATATGCACACACACATGGGTTGAATTTGACTGTAATTTGCTAATTTAGTGGGGAGTAGGGATCTGGCTTTTCTTCTGTCCTGGTGTAAAAAGAGCCTTTTCTTTTTCCAGAGGAGGAGCAGTAGCTGAGAACTGCCAGTGTTTGGAGAGTTCAGAACAACCAGAGATGAGAGAAAATATTATCTTATGAATTGTAAATGTGGCATTTTTAATTTGTCTGGTGTTTCCCAGAGGTTAGTGGATAATGGGAATATTATCATACTCTTGGCTCAACCAGTAATCAGCTTGCTACTTGAAATATTTTATAAATGCAGTGCCTCAGAGTTCAGTTGGATGAAGTAGAGCATTTCACAGCTGAGGAAGTTTTTTGTGACCTGAAATATGAAGTGTGATGGGATACTGAGCATGAAATCTGGCATTTGGAAATGAGCTCTTTAGGAATTGTAAAACACAAAAGGTGATTGAAAGAATGCTTCCTTTTCAGTTTAACATTTTCTTTTGGCTGTATGAAAACATAAGAGGAGGTACACGAGAAGGAGTGGTTTTGGAGAGCTCATTCAGATTTTTAAATTCATTCTTCACATTTAAACTGTTCATGCCATAGACGATTTTCATTCAGAATATTCTGAGTCATGGTTTCATAAGAAAATGATTGTGCATTAAATAGAATCAAATATCAAACATGTTACTGCTTTTAAAATGAGTTATTCCTAAAAAATTGGTTCAGAAATACTGGCATGATGAGTAACAGTATGATGAATGATAATAGACACAAAAGAACAACTGACTTCAAGTTCTACAATAACTAGGTGAAAAGTAAGAGGAAAATTCCAAATAACCTTCTTTCAAAATATTGGATCCCTCTTTGTTTAGCATTGCCACTAATCACAGCAGCATTTCATCTTCCCTCTTCCTCAGACACCACTTTGCCCAGATCCCTCAGCCTGTGTCCAGTCCAGCCTGTCAAGGACAGACTCTCCCCTCCAGCACCCAAATTCACCCGCTCCCTCCTCCACCCCCAGGTTGCCATGAGGTTACACTTCAGAGCCATTCCCTAAAAATCTGTGTGCTGATCACCCTTCCTGACCTGTGCAAGGTGTTCTCTCTTCCAGGACCGTTTTGTTTCGTGTGAAAAGGGGGTGGGGGTGGACTGGGTGAGGAGCAGCAGCAGGACTGAGCTGTGACTGCACCAGCACAGCTCTGCAGTGTTGGAGGTGGGGGTACTGAGTTAAAGCCGTGCATGGGTGATGGCTGTGAGTCTGCTGGGGTTTGGAGTGCAGGGGTTTAGCACTCTAATCCTGACTGGCAGTTGGAAGGTTGGTGGTTTCCAGCACAGTGCACGGAGTAGCTGATTTCTCTCGGGTGAAACAATACCCCAGTGTGTCTGGGCTGCCTCTACAGAGCCAATAAATCTGCTTTGTTTTGTTTTTCTCCCTCCTTTTCTCTCTCTCTTCCCCCTCCTCCAGGCCAGGACCCACTCCTATTGCTGAAAACTCTTCAGCTTCTCTGGACAAAGCAAGAGCTGAGGAAGGTAAGGCTGAGCCCCCTCGGTGACATGCAGAGCATGTCCAGGCACAGGTCAGACCTGCAATCCTTCACTACTCTTTCATTCCAGCACACAGGGGAAGAGCCTGTGCATTTGCAGCTACAAGTGAAAAGAAAAGGTACTCTGTGTGATGTGGAGCAGCTCAGGGGCTCCTATAAAAGAGCTGGAGTTTACAGGGCTGAGTTACAGAGGGAAAAAAATCAAAGTTGCTTTTGTTTTGTTTTAAACACTTTTTTGTCCATTAAATGGAGGATCTTCGGGGAGGGGGAAGAATACTTCTAGTAGCTGAAAAAAATGAGGGTTGAAGTCGGTAGAGAAGTGCTCTTTGCCAAGTGGAATGATATCAAAGCTTTCCTATTCAAAGTATTTTTTTTTTTCTGATTTGGTTTGTCTTTGCCTTTTAGAGTGGTGAATTTACACTCCTTGGCTAAAATTACTGTAGTATTTTTATATAGCAACCTATGGGCTCTACATGGAGATTTCTGTTAGGGAGTAAAATATATTTCATCTAAATCTTGGAGCTTGAAAACTAACAAAACCAGTAGATGAATTGGCTGAGTGGTGGGTTTCCCATGTTTAACTCTCCACTGTTCAGGCAGGTTCACAGCTGAGATGGTTTCTTTTCTAAAAGACCCAGGACCCTGCATCTCCCCACATAACCACGTGGAATGTGTCCTGTGTGGAATGGCCAGCATGGCTGAGGACCTGGTGTACGTGCTCCATCCTGGGTGTCTGGAGTGTTTAGTCATTGTCCTCATCTGCTGCACTTAGACTTTCCATTACTGGTAGTCTGTGGTTCCCAGCTGAAATTATTAAACAACTGGAAACCCAGTGTGAGAGGTGCCTTTCCAAATGGTCACTCACCAAGGGAGATTTGAGCTCAGCAACTCTAAAGACTTGAGCTTTCCATCAAGTTTTGTTACAGTTGGAGGAAAAAAATATTATCCTTTAGGTCTTGAGGTCAGTTAATCCCACAAAACAACAGTAGAAAAGGGTAATCATCAAAATTCTTTGCACTGGGTACCCTGGGATCTGTGTGTGGATTGGGAAGAAAAATACTCTGGAAATGACAAAGCCTCCCATGGACGTGTCGTTGGCCAGAAAACACCAGAGCATTCCTGCAGGAGGTGGAAAAGCTGGAGGATCCCCAGGACTCACACTTACAGCTCCATGTGTTCAGTTGGTTTGTTTCTGTAATGGTCACAGAAAGACAGAATCACAGACTGGTTTGGATTGGAAGGGACCTTAAAGCTCATCTCATTCCAACCTACCATGGGCAGGGACACTTCCCACTAGCCCAGGTTGCTCCAAGCCCCGTCCAACCTGGCCTTGGACACTTCCAGGGATCCAGGGGCAGCCACAGCTTCTCTGGGAAACCTGTGCCAGGGCCTCCCCACCCTCACAGTCAACAGTTCCTTCCCAATATCCCATCTAGCCCTGCCCTCTGGCAGTGGGAAGCCATTCCCTGTGTCCTGTCCCTCCATCCCTTGCCCCAGGTCCCTCTCCAGCTCTCCTGGAGCCCCTTTAGGCCCTGGAAGGGGCTCTCAGGTCTCCCTGGAGCCTTCTCTTCTCCAGGTGAGCACCCCCAGCTCTTCCAGCCTGGCTCCAGAGCAGAGGGGCTCCAACCTCCTGACCAACTTAGTGGCCTCCTCTAGATTCATTCCAACAGGTCCATGTCTTTCTTGTGTTGGTCATTCCAGTGGGATGTGGCATTGCAGGACATGCAGGCTGCAGCTCCCCAGTGGCGTTTGCAGGTCCCCCTCCAGGCAGTGCTGTGGGGGTGCTGGCACAGCAGGAGTATGTTTCTCCACCTGGAGGATGCATTTCTGACCCCCAGTGAACCCTTTTTGGAACGATGAGGAGGCCTGTGGTGGAACCAGCTGGTGAGGGAAGCTCAGCAGGAATGTCCCAGTGGGTTCTGACATATGCTGGTCACGCTGTGACTGAGATGGGCTGATCCCTGCCTAGGGCCATGCACCCACAGCAAGTGTAGACTCTTAAGGGGCAGGGCTGCCCTGCCCTCTCTGTGCAGCTCAGGAGTGTTGTGCTGCTGCTGCCACCCCAATGTCCAGCCCAAATAACTGAGGGAAGTTGGTTTAAATACAACTCAGTCTGCTCCACTGCCAGGAAAATGGCAGGAGCTTCTTTGCCTCTTGTTGTGTGTGCCTGTAAGTGAATATTGTCTGTGAACTTGGGAGAATCAGCCCTTGGTCTCAAATCAGTGACCATGGGCAGGAGAGTGTCTGCAGAACTGGCATGACCTCAGTTCTGGAACGTGGGTATAAGAAATGGTCATTTCCTACATAGGAAAGACGGTTCTGGAATAACCAGGAAGCATCCACAGACTGCCTGGAGCTGTGTGATTGGAAATAAGGGACCAAAGCTGAATGAAGAAGTGTGTAGTTTGAGCATCAGCAACATTTTCCTATTCCCATGATCTGTCAGGCTGTAGAAATCCCCCAAGGAGCATTCCCTGCCATGGGAATCAATTGAAATGGAAATGGCAGTTATGTCTGAGAGGAATCCTTCTCTGGCAGAGGGATGAGCCAGGGAGCACAGCACTCTTTCCTCTCTGATTTGGGTGTCTCATGCCCTTTCTGGTTTTGCTTTTCCCCCTCAGACTACACACCTCATGGTTGAAGGCTTCAGCTTGCTCCGAGGGCTGCAGGGAGGCTTTTTCCCAGCTTGTCCTGGCCTGGCTGGTACCAAGGCCAGATTCAGTCCAGATGAGCGCAGTTCATGCTGCTGGCAGTGGGGTCAGTGCTGGGAGCTGCTCTGCCCGTGCCAGCAGGACCTGGTGTCTGCTGGAACCCAGCCCGCCGGAGCCCAGACTCGGACTCCAGCCCAAGGAGGAGTTGAGCAGTGTGGTGGAAGCTCTGAATGTGCTGAAGTGGGGCTTTGGGGGGAAAAAAGCCATTTCTGAGCAGTGCAGTTGAGTTGGCAAGTTGCTTTGTTTTCCTTTGGCTGTTGTATTGGATGTTTGTGGTTGGATAAGAGCTCGGCTTTGCCTTCTGCTGTATCTCCCAGTGAAGTTGAAGTGAATTCTTACCACAGGGAAAATTACTTGCAGGGAGAAATCTCTTATCTGAAGTCACATCTTTGTTAGTCATCAGCTTTTTCATGCTGCCTTTGATAGTCTAGTGAGAAAGAAACAGTTTCTGTCGTAAACGATAGGTTCTGTGGTTTTTCCAGACATGAAAGACACTCTGGAAAATGACTGTCTTCCAGTAAATATTGTCTATGAATAAAAAGAACAAATTCATTGGCAGATTTTCTGTAGATTTTCTTTTGTTTTCCATGTCGTTCTTCAAACTTTATGTTGTTTCCATTGGAAGCTCTGACTGGGGCCATGATATACAGTAAATTACAAGTGCTGGCTGCAGCAGGAATGAGCATCTTTTGGATTTGGCTTTTTAGGCAGAAAAGAAAGAGAGCAGCTGCTCTCAGTGATTTCTTGTTTTCTGTCTCTGCCTTTGCCCTCCTCCACGCTGGTGCATGTACCATGCAGTGAGAGGTCCTGTGTGGGTACTGAGGATGCCACTTCCTCACCCTGCCAACCCTTCCAGCTCCTTGGAAACTACTTCTAATGTAAACATTATAGAGATATTGCTCAGTACTGCTAATTTATCACTTCTACCAGATGGGTAGTAAGTAGCCTATTAACATTCACAAAGTGAGGGTCCAATTCCTTCACATTTCTAAACACATCACCCTGGGATTCCTAAGATTTATGGCATGGAGTTTTCCCATGTTCCAAGCCCCTTTGCAGGGCCTTTAGGCTCTCGGAGGTGTGCGATGCCTGACATGCAGGGGCTACTGTAGGTGGTCAGCAGAGAATACCCTGCTCAGGGAGGTTTGGGGACAGGAGCACAGATTTGGAGAATGGCAGTCTGACAGAGTTTGAACTCAGATATTTCATTCATTTTGACCCTGTGTGCAAAATCCAAACTATTTTGAGATTCCCAAATATTCCAATTACGCTGAGGAGCCATTGTGGCTGAAGTGGGGATAAGGTCAAATGTGCAAGTTTGTGGTGCAAGAATGAGGAGGTTCATATACACTGTGCTCGTGTAGGTCTGTTAGAAGATGAGCAGGTTTTTGAACCCAATTCTCTACCTTCGGTACTGCCATTTTCCTAATAACACCCCTCTCTCCAGCTCTCTTCTTTTCTCCCCCTCCCCCAAATCCCAAGCCCCTTTGTCTGCCCCACAGAACAACTTCTCTGTCTTTATGGGATAATTAGTGTGGACAATTGCTGCTTTTCCCATTGGGTTTGAGGTGCAGTGAGCCATGAAGGAATCTGTAATGACATGAAAAGTCACTGGAGGCGCGGATGGTGGCTGAATAGCAACAGTTACCTCTCTGAATAGATTAAATTTAAAAAAATAAAGCTTTGTGTTCAGCTGGGGGAAGGGAGGATTCACTAATCTTTTTGTACGTGACAATGTGGTTTTGTATCTCAGCAGCTCAAGGAAGAAATCAGGCGGGGCTTTGCCGGACTGGAGGACCCTTTGGCAGGACTCCTGGCCATGCTGGAGAACAGCAGTGATTGGAAGGGGAAAGGGCATTCCCTGGGGTATTACATCACCACAGAGCTGCAGCTTTGGATAAAAGAGCATCCTGCTGTTCCACAGGTTAGAACAGAGTTGGGAGAGAGGAGAGAGCGACTGCTTTTAATGTGCCTCAAGTATCTCCACTTTCACTTTATTCCATAGTCCAGCATCTTCTCTGTAGCCTTATACACAGTGTGACAAGGTGTGAAACTCTTACTGAGATGTTGTTGTCTGTGGCATGCTGGTCTGAAAATGAAGTCATATTGGAAGCTGTGATGCCAGAGCTCTGTTTCCCTTCCCAAGTTGGGCTTTCCAGCTCTCCAGATCAAACCACTTCGATGGAGCGTTGATCTTGCAGCCTTTCCAGGCTGGAGGCTCTCCCACTGGAACTCACATCCTTGCTGTCAGGATAAACCCAATTGCAGTAATCTGCTCTGTGTGTTCTTCCAGCTCTGCAAATAGAAGCCAGTTACTGTAGGATTGCTTAACTCCTGCCATATGGTGGGAATGCAGAAAATGGGAACAGTCTGCCTTTTCAGCAGCCAAATGATTAGTTCTGTAATGTTGGGTCATCAGATTATACTTCCTGATGTTTACCATTCCTTCTGCCTTTACATATTCTGACCTATACGGAAAAGAGATTTTCTCTTTCCTATAAGCTGTTGGCTCTGAACTGCAGGATGCTTTTATATTTGTGTTGCTTCCTTTCACATTTTTCCAAATGGCTCTGGTTAGATGTTGAGCTCTGCCATTACAAGATCTACAAAGTGCAGCAAAGTGCTACTGCCACTGAAATTCCTGTGTCACGAGTGTGGGAAATTGTTATGTCATGAATGATCATGTGGGAAACACAAGGATTAATACCTGTGTCTGTGCATGTTTTGATGGTGCTTTTGCTTTTCCTGCCCTTCTTGCACACAGGAGCAAGCCTGGGAGTGAAATGGAATTCTTATGCCTGACAGGTGAGATCTCCCTGGAGGGGAGTCTCTGGATTCAAAGATTTTCTGCTGAGAACTAGAGAGGAGAATTTCTGAAGAGCTGTGCAAGTTCAGAGGGCATTTTTCCAGTTTCAGATTTTACTTTTGCACAAGGCCATATCCCTTCTGCAGAATTATCCCGTAAACTCTTCATGTTTTTGAATTGGATGCTGTGAAAATAACGTATATCATATTGTTCTGATTTGTGCTTGCAGACTCCGTGGGGAAATTGGAGAATCCCTTCCAAAGGAATTGGCTTATTCTGTTTAAACAAGCTGCATTTCCCACTGCTGTTGAATCTCAGCCATCTTTACTAAACCCGTGTTTGATTTTTGTTTTGGTTTTTTCAAGTCTGGCATCGAGCTGAAGAAGCTGCAGGCCCGTGTGCTCAGAATGCTCTCCCAGTGCCCAGCTAATCTGCTTGACCCCCTGATCAGCATTTACCAGCTCCACACAGCAGACCGGAACTATTTGCTTGAACATGTCAGTCATCTTTATCTCAAGGGCGATTACAAAGAGGTGGGTCATGTCTTTCAAATAAATTTACCTTCCCAGCTCTCTGTGAATGTCTGTGTCCTTTTTTTTGGATGCATTTCAATGTGAATTCCGTTTCATCCCAGCAGCTGCACGCTGTGAATGCTGCAGCTTAGCAGGCTCTTCCCCTGTACAGGAGCTATGTCCAGCCTCAGCTTTTCTGCTGGCTGAGTACAGAATGCCAGGGAATCCTCCCTCCCCTCCTTCTCTGACCTTTGAAAGTAATAGGTTAATAGGGTTTAATTTAGAGAATTTAAGGGGATGGTTGTGTTCTTTTTTGTTTTCCTTTTCCATAGCAAGAAAAGAAAGGATTTTAGTAGGCAGTCGTAGACCTGCTGTGTTATCTCCAGCCTGCCTGCTGCCAGAGGGCTTGGAAAACTCAGTGATTGCCCCAACCTCAATTCTCAGCTGGAGGAGTTTTGAAGCCTCTTTACCAGTGAGGCTCATATTCAAACTGTGTAACTGATCCAGACAGGAGTTCACTGCACCCAGGAGCCTGTGTGTTCTACCCTGGGGTTACAGCACTGCAGCATCTCTGGCATCACGGATATACCTTGGTGGCCTTGGGAGTTCTCACGTTCTCATGAGCAAACTACAATAGTGCCAGTGCTTTAGATGAGATATTAGGGAGGAATTCTCCCCTGTGAGGGTGGGGAGGCCCTGGCACAGGCTGCCCAGAGAAGCTGTGGCTGCCCCTGGATCCCTGGAAGTGTCCAAGGCCAGGTTGGACGGGGCTTGGAGCAACCTGGGCTAGTGGAAGGTGTCCCTGCCCATGGCAGGGAGTGAGACTGGGTGGTCTTGAAGGACCCTCCCAACCATTCTATGATCTTTCTGTTTTAAAGACAAAAACTATAGGTTTCTTTTTCTCCCAGGAAGGTGGTTCACTTGGATAGTGTAGAACAGCTTGATCTTGTTTAGCAAAAGGAAAATCTCAAGTGGCAGTATTAAAAATCCTGTTCTTCTGTAAAGCTGAATTCCCAAGTGAGATCCTGGAATTCCATTCATGTTGATTTCTTTGAATACTGAAACAAAGATATTTTGTATTTGGTTCAAAATTCCCAGGTAGCTGCTGGAGACTCACTCTTTTGCTCAAAAAGGTTTTGAATGTGTTTGACAGTTGTAACACTATTGTCCGATTTGACTATATTCAAGTGGGATTTTTAAGTTCATGGCTCCAAAGATATTTGTTGTTTTCATGAGAAACAAAGTTCTTTCTAGATCTGGTTTTGGAAAGCTGTAATTTTTTTTTGTGGAATTGTTTTTCTGTTCTTTCTTCCTCAGCAGAGCTCATTTGCTGCTCATTCCCAGTGTGAAGAACAGGAAATCTCAACAGCTTCTCACTCTCAGCCATAACTTTCTTCTAGTTTTGCTTTGTTACCAGACGGATGAATAGAAATATCTTCAAAAATAACAGGAAATCTTTTACTGCCCTTGGGGACTGAACATACCTCAGTTCACAAAAAATAACCCCAAACAACCTGGAGCTCAGGCTCTGAGCACTGCAGTGGGCTGAGGGTGTCTGTCCATCCTGCTATTCCTCATCTCTCAACTGGAGCAGTGAAGCAGATTCACATGTAGGATTTTTGGCTCTTCAGTCTCTCACCTGAAAGGACAGAAACCTATGCAAGTCCTGGCTGCCATTATTTTCTTGCTGTGTTTGCAATAAGACACTGGGTGTTTTACAGTTCAGTACTTAAAGGGGCTTATAAAAAAGAGTAAGAGAGACTTTTGCACGGGCAGAAAGTGATAGGACAAGGGGCAATGTTTTAAACTAAAAGAGGAGAAATGTAAATTAATTGTTGGGAGGAAATTCCTCCCTGTGAGGATGGGCAGACCCTGGCACAGGTTGCCCAGAGAAGCTGTGGCTGCCCCTGGATCCCTGGAAGTGTCCAAGGCCAGGTTGGACAGGGCTTGGAGCAACCTGGGCTAGTGGAAGGTGTCCCTGCCCATGGCAGGGGATGGGATGAGATGTGCTTCCAACCCAAACCAGTCTGTGGTTCCAGGACTTATTTTAGGGAAGATTATTCCCTTTGTCTGTGGTTTGCCAACCATGGATTTCCACATCTCTGCCCAGAGGGTTAAGGCTCCCTTCCCTCATGGAGGTTTTGGAGAAAGTTTCCTTTGGCAAATGAGATCCCAGAGCTCTGTGGGCATGGCCGTGGCAGTTATTTGTTTCTGAAGTGAATCCAGCCCTCCCTTGCACCTGGTTTCAGTGGAGCTGGCGGGAGGCTGAGCAGGGTCAGGGCACTGTGGGAGGGCAGTGGTGGGACAGGGGGCAGGGGGGTGCCCAGCCGTGCCCAGGCGGTGCCAGGCCCGGGACGATGGCACGGGTGGAGTGACTCGGTGCTGGTTTGGCAGCTCCAGCTGTGGTGAGGAGGCACCTGCTGGGCCAGTGGATGGCACTAGTGCTCCCGGGATGCAGGAAAACAGCGGGTACGGCGGCTTGGGAAAAAGCAGAGATGTGTAAGTGGGGGTTTGAGATGTCTGGGCTATTTGGGGGTTTATCCATCCTGTTGTGAGTGGAGTGAGCAGCTGCTGGAGGAGTGCCAGGCACTGGGAGCAGAGTGAGGGGCTCCCAGCTCTGCCCATCATGGCCCCCACAGTGTGGGGAGATGGGAGGGTTTAGCATTCCCACTCAGGGAGTTCCAGGTGAAGTGTAGCAGCTTTGTCCCCTTCCTAGAATCCCTCCAAAGCCAGCCATGGTTCCATGCTGCCCTCAACCTGGGCTGTACCAGTGATGCCAGAGCCCAGCCATGCTGCCAGGAGGATATGGTGTGGGAGGGCTTTGGGGGAACATGGTGTGGGAAGGGCTCTGGGTGCTGGGGGCTGTGGTGTGGGAAGGG